>NW_026014511.1:10000-160000 GCF_020379485.1 Brassica napus
AGCAAACACAGGACGTCCGTGTGTGTCTGTCAGCACACACAGGCCATCTGTGGCTGCCCAAACTGATCTGCGGCCTTATCCTTTCAATCTAAGTCCGAGTTAACCAAGTTTTATTCTTATCTTTGTAAATTCAATTCAATTCAACTGAGGTTCAATACAATAAATCTAAACAAGGAAACATAAGGGGCAAATCAATTGTATAAATATAAACTGAGATTCATACATCATTCTTAGGTTCGTCCTAATAGTTATACACACTTAGTCTAACATAAGTTCACAAGTTGCACAATAGGCTATCAGTATTTCACATCTATCTACAATGACCCATTCACCACACATCTTCTCATGGCCTGAGTCTTCACGGTGCCTTTCCCTTACCACGGTCCATGTCCGATCCTGAAACTACACAAGACACAATGCACATTCATAAGGCCGATATCCTAACATCAAGTCTAGATAAGCATGGTCGGCTACTTAGAATCTATAACCTGTCCAAACCACATACTCAAATAAATTCCCAAAAACTAATTAAAATTCATGATAATCTCTGATAACTCCCAACTAAGAGATTCCCGTAAACAGTTTCCAACAAAACACACTAGAACATCCAAATCCGACCATGAAAAGTCCGGCCAAAGGCCAAGGACTTGGATACTGAACCGGCCAGGGCCTTGTTCAGTCTTCCCTGTATGAACAGAACAAACGAACACAATAATCTCATAGGACAAGCAAATCTAAAGAGATAGAGAGAGTAGATGTAGGCGCATAGCAAACCGGCCACAAGCCCGATCGGATCATCAGCCGTCTCGGGCCGATCACTTGCCGTCCACACCACTGATCTTAGGCGTTCTCTCCCCAGGCGCCATCTCCATCTCTTTTCCTTCTCTCTGTCTCTCTGTCTGTATCCATCTCCTCAGGCCTTGCTTCCCACGATCCGGTTTCTCCTGGAACAGCCAAGCCTCTCGCTGGTTCTCTCCTTGGATCGCCGGTTCTCTCTCTCTTTATGGGGTTTGTCTCTTACGATTTTGGCAGAGGTTCCCCTCAAGATTCTGGATCCAGGGCTCTGTATTTATAGAGAGAGGGAGTCGGAACAGCCATGGGGCCTGTCATGTCCCCGATCCTGGATAGGATCGTCTGGACGGACTGCGGTGCGAGGAAACGCACCAGTCAGGTCATATGACCTAAAGACAAGTATATCATGGCCTGAAGGTAAGGTTAAGGGCATCAGGAAGCTAAGGCATAGCTAATCCAAGAAGGAGACAAGCTCAAAGGAGCTGGACAAGCGAGCTGGTAGCTGGACAAGATCCAGGTGAAGCTCGATGAAGTGAGTGATCAGAATGGATCATGGGAAAACTAAGTCTAGGTCTGGAAATTGACCAAGGGACTTAGAAGGATTGAAGAAGATAAAGGAAAGAAGCTGTACTAAGAGTATGGCAGCTGGGCGGTGCGGTAAGCAAGCTCGACCAGCTAAGTGAAGAGTAGTGAAGCTCAGTGTAGCTCACTGAAGAGTGTGTCAGCTCCCTGAGCTAGATGGACTAGCTCACTCAGCTGGGTCAGCTGGGGATCAGCTCAACTCAGCTGGACTGAGTGTTCGAGTCTTGGGCAGTTGGTTCGGGTCTGGACAGTGACAAGGCCATGTGGATGACCCATGTGTACCAATGGGCTGGAGGGCTCTTGTGGTTGGGTCATGGGCGTGGGCAATCAGTCTGGGCCTTGTTTGGATTTGTCCAGGAGTGGTTTGGCAGTTCCAGGGCGTGTGGTAACTGCCATAGGCGAAAGGGTGCAATCTGTACCATTGATTAAATCAATGGCAAGAAATGATACCGAAGGGATGCAATGGTTAAGAAGTAACCACCCCTTCTCCTATATAAGGAAGGCAAGTCCGTGCCTTGCAGGCACGCCAGGGCTTCCTTCTACACCCTGAAACACAAAGAATCCAGAGAAAAATACAGAGAGTTGGTCGGATTCCCAATCCAAGACCCAGTGTGGTGTGAAGGCCATAAAGAGACAGTTTTGGGGCAGATCAAGGGGGAAGTTGAGAACGACCCTCTGAACGGTTTTGATCATTGTTGACAACACCCAAAGCCTTATCTGGAGCCTGTGAACACACGCAAATGGTGAGGAAAGGAGGGAGTTGGCCGGAATCCATTCCCAAGGGCCAATGCAGCCTTAAAGGGAGATTGGTGTGGAAAGCAGTTTCATGGGGAACAAAGAGGGAAGTGATGCACGACCTTTGGATGGTGATTGATCATGGATGATCATGTCTAAGGCTTCCTCTGTGTCTTGGGAACACACGCAATTGGTTAGGAGAGAAGGGGGAAAGCTTGACTCCACTCTCAAAGGCATGAACAGCCTTGAAGATGATGCAGTATAGAAACTGGTTTCATGGAAGTTCCATGGAAGGAGTGATGGGCACGAACCATGGTTAGATCTTATCAATACTGGAAGTATGTGATAAGGGTTTGATGACGGCGTGCTAGGAGGAGCATGGACGCCCCTGATGAGGTAACAGGTGGGGACTGCAGACCATTGGACATAGTCTGGTACACTATGGGCTGATCTGGTCCTGCAGTTACACCTTACTCTGTTTTATGATTATTAATCATATTATTTCTTCTTCTTATGATTGAGATTGATGATTAGACATAGTAGCACTGAACCATGGCTTGGCCGGTTCAGAAGAACCCTCCATGGCCTTGGTTTGGCAGCTAAGTCCGGATCTCCTACTTCCTGATGGATTTATGGCGATCTGACTTTGGAATCCTCTTAGTGGTGAATTATCATGAATTATCATGGTATTTGGGGATTTTTATCTGATTGATTTCGAGATGGTCAAGGTGGCCGGTGGGGCTGTTCTAGGTCGAGATCCATAGGATCGAGATTGGTTCTTGGAATTCTGACTTGACCATTCTCTTAGTTAAGATTTATCATGAATTATCATGAATCCTAATGAGTTTTTAGGGATTGATTTAGAGATGGTCCCTTGGGCCGGTTTGGCTGATCTTGGCCGAGATCTATGGGATGGAGGCCGGTTCTGGGAAATCTGATTGGACCATTCTCTTAGTTATGATTTATCATGAATTGTCATGAATTTTAATTGATTTTTGGAGCAGGTTTGCTTGCAGTCGAAATTGCACCTGAGGGCATATTGGGGTCAGATCCTTGTGTTAGGATATCTGATCATATGTTTGTGTGCTGGAACATATTGTCACTTATGATATTGATCATAAGGAATTGCTGGTTATCAACCTTGGTGTTGGTAAGGCAGGCCGTGTGTGATCTGATCATGGGCAAGGATGGACGACCTGATCCTTGGATGATGGATCAAGGTGTCTGATCTGATTGATCAAAGGATGCACCGGTGGTAAGAGCAACACTAATCAGGTTCAGTGGGACATTGTTCCATGACTGATTAGGAAGTATGAAGACTCATCAGTTCTGAGTCATGTGGGGTGGTTGGTTGATTGACTCAGGATCTGATGGGCATTGTTAGTCCATGAGCTGGACTTGGTATCATAAGTTGATAAGGCAAAAAGGATGTGGGACAGTGCATGAGCCGGTAAGGGCCAGATGCATGTCCTTAGCTGTTTGAAGACTTCTCAAGGGTTACTTATGTCTGTGGGATGGTTGGCTGAATGACTAAGTACCTAAGGGAGTTGTTTTGTGTGTGTAAAGGAGCGGACGCAGTATATGGCAGCTGGTCATAGCTCGGTCCTAGCTCACTTCGAGTGTGACAGCTCGATCAGCTAGTTTACGAGTTCCTTCAGCTACAGTAGCTGGGCCAATGAGCTAACAAGCTCCGGGAATGTGGCAAAGGTATGATCTGTCAATGTTGCATAGATCTAGATAGAATGGCTTAGGGGAACGGAACTTCTGATTGTATGACTTGGTCTAGGTTCAGGATCGACCTTGGAGCTAGCTGGCAGTTGTGTTTACTGACCAGTAGCTGAGGTGATCTGACCAGGCAAGTGTTAGATTGGTTTTAGACCAATGGTTAAGTAGATACTATTCCGCTGTGCATAAGTTGAAAGGTTCTAGCTAGGGAATGACTAAGGTAGTCTTGAGCTAGGATCTGAGTTAGCCCTCGCCAATGGGCGATATTTTAAATAAAGGGCAAAATTTTTAGAGGTTCGGTCCAGGTATGGACTGAGCGACGTGAGGCATCGACCGCGACCTAGTCGGCCGGGATCGGGTCTTACAGTTGGTATCAGAGCATGCTTGATCCTGATACGGACAGTGCTCAAAGATGTTAAGTTCCAAACCGAATTTATTTCTGAAAACTGAGATAACTTGGAACCTTAGTTGTGGTGAGCCAAGTGAGAGTTGAGGTAAGTTTGGGTTTCATGCTTGTGAACGGGGAAGTTCCAAGATGAGCCGGCTTAGCCAAGATACACTCTTCCACGACAAGACCCTGAAAACATAAAGGTTAGCTTATCTAGTTATTTGGGAATAATAGACGGATTGGATGATGGACGCAATGCAAGATCTTTGTATGGACGACCTGGACAAGGGAAGTAACATGGACCAGAGAGTGGCTTAGGTTGAAAGAAACGTGCAGCACTCTCTTGGAGGTAAATGTTATTCCTTGGTGGCCGTTCAAAACAAGTGAGCATATGCAATGTTCATGTTAGTCTAAGGGAGACGCTACATGGCTAGTACATGAGTGGGCTTGTGATCAGATGGATCAGCTTGGACTCAGTGTAAGTCAAGGTAGGATTCCTTAAGATTGAGTGAATGGAATGGATCAATTCCAAGAGGAATTGGAAACACGATGTTAAGTATTTTAGTATGATGAGGATTGAGGTATACTATAAACACTTTTGTGAATGGTATGGGACGTTCACAGATGTGTGATGCTTTGGAGAATAGTATGGGACATTTTCCAAATGTGTGATCAAACCGAGATCCTACTCATCTAAGTACTTAATGATCGGTGGTGTGGAAACACATTATTTGATACTGGAGCTACATATAGTGTTGTGAGTCCAGGAATGGTTGGAAAAGGTTTGTTCCAGTATGGAACATGGGATGGTCTTGAACGAGTGAGTGCGGCCGGAGGGCAAGTTATGAACTCACTCGGTCTGGTTAAGGACATCCCTGTGGTGATCTTGGATAGGCCGATGCCTATAGATCTGATTGTTGTCCCCCTCAAGCATCATGAAGTGATCTTGGGCATGGACTGGTTGGGAAAGTATCGGGAAACTCTAGATTGTCACCGGGGAAGGGTGCAACTTGAGAATGAGTTTGGACCCCGATTAAGTACCAAGGAATCAAGCCAACCTCTTGTAGTTGGTGGTTTCAGCAGTCCAAGTATAACGGATGCTTGGAAATGGTTGTGAGGCCTTTTTGGCTACCATTTACACTGATGAGGTTGTAGGGGCCTGTGACCCAGAGGGTATACCGTTGGTTCGGGAATTTCAGGATGTGTTTGGGGCACTACAGGGCATTCCCCCTGATAGGGCTGACCCATTCATCATTGAATTGGAACCTGGAACGGCCCCATTATCTAAAAGTCCATATAGAATGGCACCGGCTCAGATGGCAGAGCTGAAGAAGCAACTTGAGGACTTGCTTGAGAAGGGGTTCATACGCCCTAGTGTATCACCTTGGGGAGCACCAGTCCTATTTGTTAAGAAAAAGGATGGTAGCTTTAGGTTGTGCATTCATTATAGGGGTTTCAGCAGGGTGACTGGGAAGAACAAGTACCCTTTACCCAGGATTGATGAATTGCTGGAATCATAAACCATATTGTCCAGGAAGGACTTAAGGGAACAGAACAATCTGTTACGACTCATGGTAGAGTGAGCAGCCTAAAGATTGGAACATGTTCGCTAGGACTTGGCTGGTGCATCGAGTGGCTTGGAGATTGGTTGAATCTACTAAGACTTGAGTACTCAGAACGCAACCTGGAGAGTTGGGTCAGTGACACAAGTCATGTCTTTGTATGGGTGCTTGATGAACCACTTGATAAGATTTTGGGTTAAATATCTATCAAGGGGGGAGACTTGTTGTGTATATGATGACCAAGACGTGGTCAGTGAGAAGGAACAAGGTGGGAGATGCAACGAATTGGTTAGAAAGAACCAATCGAGCATGCTCCATGTTCCGGGTACAAAGGAGTTCGGATGGAACCTTTGTCATGAGACAAGAGGTTAACACCACTGGATTCGAGGACGAATCCTTCGTAAGTGGGGGAGACTTGTCATGTCCCCGATCCTGGATAGGATCGTCTGGACGGACTGCGGTGCGAGGAAACGCACAAGTCAGGTCATATGACCTAAAGACAAGTATATCATGGCCTGAAGGTAAGGTTAAGGGCATCAGGAAGCTAAGGCATAGCTAATCCAAGAAGGAGACCAGCTCAAAGGAGCTGGACAAGCGAGCTGGTAGCTGGACAAGATCCAGGTGAAGCTCGATGAAGTGAGTGATCAGAATGGATCATGGAAAAACTAAGTCTAGGTCTGGAAATTGACCAAGGGACTTAGAAGGATTGAAGAAGATAAAGGAAAGAAGCTGTACTAAGAGTATGGCAGCTGGGCGGTGCGGTAAGCAAGCTCGACCAGCTAAGTGAAGAGTAGTGCAGCTCAGTGTAGCTCACTGAAGAGTGTGTCAGCTCCCTGAGCTAGATGGACTAGCTCACTCAGCTGGGTCAGCTGGGGATCAGCTCAACTCAGCTGGACTGAGTGTTCGAGTCTTGGGCAGTTGGTTCGGGTCTGGACAGTGACAAGGCCATGTGGATGACCCATGTGTACCAATGGGCTGGAGGGCTCTTGTGGTTGGGTCATGGGCGTGGGCAATCAGTCTGGGCCTTGTTTGGACTTTTCCAGGAGTGGTTTGGCAGTTCCAGGGCGTGTGGTAACTGCCATAGGCAAAAGGGTGCAATCTGTACCATTGATTAAATCAATGGCCAGAAATGATACCGAAGGGATGCAATGGTTAAGAAGTAACCACCCCTTCTCCTATATAAGGAAGGCAAGTCCGTGCCTTTGCAGGCACGCCAGGGCTTCCTTCTACACCCTGAAACACAAAGAATCCAGAGAAAAATACAGAGAGTTGGTCGGATTCCCAATCCAAGACCCATGGTGGTGTGAAGGCCATAAAGAGACAGTTTTGGGGGAGATCAAGGGGGAAGTTGAGAACGACCCTCTGAACGGTTTTGATCATTGTTGACAACACCCAAAGCCTTATCTGGAGCCTGTGAACACACGCAAATGGTGAGGAAAGGAGGGAGTTGGCCGGAATCCATTCCCAAGGGCCAATGCAGCCTTAAAGGGAGATTGGTGTGGAAAGCAGTTTCATGGGGAACAAAGAGGGAAGTGATGCACGACCTTTGGATGGTGATTGATCATGGATGATCATGTCTAAGGCTTCCTCTGTGTCTTGGGAACACACGCAATTGGCTAGGAGAGAAGGGGGAAGGCTTGACTCCACTCTCAAAGGCATGAACAGCCTTGAAGATGTATGCAGTATAGAAACTGGTTTCATGGAAGTTCCATGGAAGCAGTGATGGGCACGATCCATGGTTAGATCTTATCAATACTGGAAGTATGTGATAAGGGTTTGATGACGGCGTGCTAGGAGGAGCATGGACGCCCCTGATGAGGTAACAGGTGGGGACTGCAGACCATTGGACATAGTCTGGTACACTATGGGCTGATCTGGTCCTGCAGTTACACCTTACTCTGTTTTATGATTATTAATCATGTTATTTCTTCTTCTTATGATTGAGATTGATGATTAGACATAGTAGCACTGAACCATGGCTTGGCCGGTTCAGAAGAACCCTCCATGGCCTTGGTTTGGCAGCTAAGTCCGGATCTCCTACTTCCTGATGGATTTATGGCGATCTGACTTTGGAATCCTCTTAGTGGTGAATTATCATGAATTATCATGGTATTTGGGGATTTTTATCTGATTGATTTCGAGATGGTCAAGGTGGCCGGTGGGGCTGTTCTAGGTCGAGATCCATAAGATCGAGATTGGTTCTTGGAATTCTGACTTGACCATTCTCTTAGTTAAGATTTATCATGAATTATCATGAATCCTAATGAGTTTTTAGGGATTGATTTAGAGATGGTCCCTTGGGCCGGTTTGGCTGATCTTGGCCGAGATCTATGGGATGGAGGCCGGTTCTGGGAAATCTGATTGGACCATTCTCTTAGTTATGATTTATCATGAATTGTCATGAATTTTAATTGATTTTTGGAACAGGTTTGCTTGCAGTCGAAATTGCACCTGAGGGCATATTGGGGTCAGATCCTTGTGTTAGGATATCTGATCATATGTTTGTGTGCTGGAACATATTGTCACTTATGATATTGATCATAGGTAATTGCTGGTCATCAACCTTGGTGTTGGTAAGGCAGGCCGTGTGTGATCTGATCATGGGCAAGGATGGACGACCTGATCCTTGGATGATGGATCAAGGTGTCTGATCTGATTGATCAAAGGATGCACCGGTGGTAAGAGCAACACTAATCAGGTTCAGTGGGACATTGTTCCATGACTGATTAGGAAGTATGAAGACTCATCAGTTCTGAGTCATGTGGGGTGGTTGGTTGATTGACTCAGGATCTGATGGGCATTGTTAGTCCATGAGCTGGACTTGGTATCATAAGTTGATAAGGCAAAAAGGATGTGGGACAGTGCATGAGCCGGTAAGGGCCAGATGCATGTCCTTAGCTGTTTGAAGACTTCTCAAGGGTTACTTATGTCTGTGGGGATGGTTGGCTGAATGACTAAGTACCTAAGGGAGTTGTTTTGTGTGTGTAAAGGAGCGGGACGCAGTATATGGCAGCTGGCCATAGCTCGGTCCTAGCTCACTTCGAGTGTGACAGCTCGATCAGCTAGTTTACGAGTTCCTTCAGCTACAGTAGCTGGGCCAATGAGCTAACAAGCTCCGGGAATGTGGCAAAGGTATGATCTGTCAATGTTGCATAGATCTAGATAGAATGGCTTAGGGGAACGGAACTTCTGATTGTATGACTTGGTCTAGGTTCAGGATCGACCTTGGAGCTAGCTGGCAGTTGTGTTTACTGACCAGTAGCTGAGGTGATCTGACCAGGCAAGTGTTAGATTGGTTTTAGACCAATGGTTAAGTAGATACTATTCCGCTGTGCATAAGTTGAAAGGTTCTAGCTAGGGAATGATTAAGGTAGTCTTGAGCTAGGATCTGAGTTAGCCCTCGCCAATGGGCGATATTTTAAATAAAGGGCAAAATTTTTAGAGGTTCGGTCCAGGTATGGACTGAGCGACGTGAGGCATCGACCGCGACCTAGTCGGCCGGGATCGGGTCTTACAGGGCCGAACGGGTGGGAGTTGTAACCGAAAAGGTGTCTCTCTCTCCTTTGCAACCGTTCGGCAATAACTGCCCCCAACCGGTCGTCAACTGCCTCCAACTGCTCATGTCCTTGTCCCTGTCGGTTCTCTATCCTGAAGCCAAGGCCAAGCCCTTTAACTGACCGTCCATACCGTAGCCGGACCATCTAACCAAACCACCATAACCGTCCTAGTAACCGCCCAACCATCCAGGACATGAACACTCGGCCCAGCTGAGTTGAGCTGACTGCTAGCTGGTCCCAGCTGAGTGAGGTAGTCCTTCTAGCTCCACGAGCTGATGCATGCTGACTGAGCTCCCATTGAGCTTCCCTGAGCTGCCCAAGCTCGGCCGCTGTCCCGTCCAGCTCCCACATCACTCGTCCAGCTCTATTAAACCCATTCTTTCTTCACCCTGGTTAAGTCTCAACACTTTGATGCCCTTAACTCTATGTCTGAGCCATGATACGCTTGTCTACTGGTCTAATGACCTGACTGGTGCATCTCCCCGCACCATGGCTCATCCCAACGATCCTATCTCGGACTGGGGACATGAGAAGTCTCCCCCACTTGGGATGGATTCGTCCTCGAATCCTCATCATGTGTTTCCTCGGGGACCACCTGATCATACCACTCAGGATACTCGGCCTTCATCCTTGCATCTGTTTCCCAAGTGATTACATCCTTGCCATTGTATTCCCACACGACCTTGATCATGGGAATGGTCTTCTTCCTTGTTGTCTTTTCTGTTCGATCCACTATGCGGACCGGCCTTGTCTCTAGAGTCAGATTCTTACCCAAATCTGTAGGGATCTCGTGTAGGACTATGTCCTCATCAGACAAACATTTTTGGAGTTGGGACACATGAAACATGTTGTGGAACGCATCCATGGCTGGTGGCAGTTCCAACTTATAAGCCACAGCCCCAACTATTTCTATGATTCTGAACGGACCCAAGTACCTAGGGTCTAGTTTTCTTCTGCCAGAAACTCTAGCCCTCCCTTTGAATGTGATCATCTTGAGATATACCAAGTCTTCAACTTCAAACTCAATATGTTTCCTTCGTCTATATGCATAACTCTTTTGACGATCCTGTGCTTCTTTCATTTTCTCCTTTAAGAACCTTATTTTCTCGGTGGTTTCTTCCACTATCTCAGGACCCAACATGCTCCTCTCCCCCACTTGGGTCCAGCATAATCGCGTCCTGCAAGGCCGTCCATACAGTGCTTCATAAGGTGACATCCCAATGCTAGTATGGAAACTGTTGTTGTAGGCAAACTCGACCAAGGGTAGATGCTTTTCCCATGAGTCGCCCCAATCCAACACCACGGCCCTTAACATGTCCTCCAATGTCTGGATTGTCCTCTCTGACTGCCCATCCGTCTGAGGATGATAGGCTGTGCTCATGTTCATTCTTGTTCCTAAGGCTTTTTGAAAAGCCTGCCAGAAGTAAGAGGTGAACCTAGAGTCTCTGTCCGAGACAATACTAGCCGACACTCCATGCTGACGTACTATCTCATCCAAGTAAATCCTCACGATCTGATGCACTCCATCTCCTTTCTGTATTGGTAAGAAGTGGGCCGACTTGGTTAGTCTGTCAACCACCACCCAAACCGCATCCTTTTGGTTCCTGGTCGTAGGAAAACTGGTCACAAAATCCATTGTGATGTGATCCCACTTCCACCCTGGTATGGGGAGATTCTGGAGCATACCATTGGGCACTTGATGTTCGGCCTTCAGAAGCTGGCAAGTAGGACACCTCGCCACCCACTCGGCTGTTTTCATCCTTACGCAGTGATAGTACCTTTTTAAATCCCTATACATCTTATTCAGCATGGGGTGGACTGAGAACTTTGACTTATGAGCCTGACTCATAATCTCTTATTTAAGCCCCTTGCTGTTTGGAACACTTACTTGGCCATTCACCCTGATTGTTTCGTTGCTTGTGATCTGATTCTCCGTCTTATCGTTAAGAGCCACTTTTTGCAAGTTCTCATCCAAACTCTTGGCCTGCTGTATCCTGGTAAGTAGATCGGCCTGATCCACTTCCTCGGATCCCAATGGCTCATCACGTCCAACCAAGGAATTTAGATGTAGTGACCAAACCATCCCTTCTAGTTCATCCGCTTCTCTTTCGGCCGAGACATCTGCCCTTCTCCGGCTTAAGGCATCAGCCAATAGGTTAGCCTTGTCTAGATGGTATGATATGTCCAGATCATAATCAGCAACATACTCAATCCATCTTCTTTGTCTCAAGTTCAACTCAGGCTGAGTGAAAATGTACTTCAAGCTCTTATGATCAGTGAGAATCTGGACTTTGGCTCCGTACAGATACGATCTCTATATCTTCAAAGCAAACACCACGGCCGTCATCTCTAGATCATGGATCGGATTATTCCCTTCATGCTTTCTCAGCTGTCTCGAGGCATAAGCAATCACCTTCCCATGTTTCAGGACGTACCCCAACCCAGTGATGGACGCATCCGTATAGACCACATAAGGTTGATCTCCCTCCGGCAATACCAATATTGGTGCATTCGTCAGCATATCCTTTAGAGCTGAGAAACACTTCTCACACCCTTCATTCCAGGCAAACTTCACATCCTTGCCTGTAAGTCGTGTCATGGGTTGAGCCAAACTGGCAAACCCCTTGACATACTTTCTGTAGTAGCCGGCCAGCCCTAGGAAACTCCTAACCTCAGTAGCATTCCTAGGCTGTGGCCAATCTCGTATAGTCTGAACCTTCTCCGGATCTACTGACACGCCCTGATCAGACACAATGTGTCCAAGGAACCCAACGCTCTTCTGCCAGAAACTACACTTGCTTAGTTTGGCAAAGAGTTTTTGTTCCCTCAAACGTCCTAGTACGGCCCTGAGATTCTTCTCATGGTCTTCCTTGTTTCTGGAATATACAAGTATGTCATCTATGAAGATGATTACAAATTCATCCAAGAAATCTCGAAAGATACCATTCATCATCTTCATGAATGCAGCTGGTGCATTGGTTAGACCAAATGGCATAACCACAAACTCATAGTGGCCATACCTGGTCCGGAACGCCGTCTTCCTGATATCATTAGGCTCAATTGGGATCTGATGATACTCTGAGGTGAAATCAATCTTGGAAAACCATTTGGCCCCTTTGAGCTGATCCAACAGCTAATCAATTCTGGGTAATGGGTACTTGTTCTTCACAGTAACCCTATTCAACCCTCGGTAATCAATACACAGCCTGAAGCTACCATCCTTTTTCTTCACAAAAAGAACTGGTGCTCCCCAAGGCGAGACACTTGCTCGTATGAACCCTTTGTCCAACAACTCTTCCAGTTGCTTCTTTAGCTCGGCCATCTCGGCCGGAGCCATACGATATGGACTTTTGGACATTGGGGCCGTCCCTGGTTCTAGTTCTATTATGAACCGGCCAGCCCTATCAGGGGGAATGCCCTGTAGTGCTCGAAACACATCCTCAAAATCTTTAACCAGCGGAATCCCGTCGGGTAACCAGCCCCTACAACCTCCTTAGTGGCGATTGTGACCAAAAAGGCCTCACAACCCTTCTCAAGCATCCGTTCTACTTGGACTGCTGATATCACTAAGCATCCAGAAGTCAGACGAATACCTTGGAACCTGATCGGGGGTCCACACCCAGTCTCAAACTGCACCCTTCCTCTGTGACAGTCCAAAGTAGCCCGATTCTTTCCAAGCCAGTCCATGCCTAATATCACCTCATGATTCTTAAGGCAGACCACAACCAGATCCATAGGCATAACTCTATACTGGATCACTATTGGGATATCCTTTACTCGCCCTAATAAATGCATTACTTGCCCACCGGCCGCATTCACTATGCAAGGATCATCCTCCGTTCCCATCTGGAACAACCCTTTTCCGATCATATCTGGGCTCACAAAGCTGTGTGTAGCTCCAGTATCAAACAGTACGTGTGTTTCCACACCACCAATACATAGGGTCCCTATATAAGACCCCCCTTTTCTAATCATCTAATCCATTCTAAGTTATGTACCATGCCAATCTACTGAATTGAAAAAGAATGGATCTAGAATGTTACCAGTGATGGTCCAGCCTCTGCTGCGTCCTTGGTCAGTTCATACACACGCGGTGCTGAGGTCTGACCTCGGCTCTGGCTTGGCTTGCTGGCCTCCCCACGTCCTTTAGCCTCAGCTTGCATATTGGGACATTCCCAGCGTAGGTGTCCCGTCTTGCTGCAGTAATGACAGCTTCTGGGTCACTCCCCAAGCCCTGTCCACGGTTCTCTGACCGTCCAGGACAGTCTCGAGCAAAGTGGCCCATCTTGCCACAACGGGTGCAAGCCCCCTTTGCCTTCCAACACTCTCCACCATGATGCCTTCTGCATGAAGGACACTCCGACCTATCACTTGAGGCCTTGCCCCCTTCGGCCGTGTCCCTCTTTCTCTTCCGGTCGCTTCCGGATCCACTAGAAGCCGTGTGGCCCCTAGACTTCAGCTTGGCCTCTTCAGCGAAGTTAGTCTCCACCATAGCCATGCGTTCCACCAGTTCAGACACTGTCTAGAAGTGACCAACGGAGCAATAGGTTCGAAGTTCGACCCTTAGGCCTCGAACAAACCTACGTATCTGTACCGTCTCCTCCTCCAACTCCTTGCCCACATATCGTCTGAGCTGGTTGAACTTCTCTTCGTACTCACGTATTGTCATGCGTCCTTGAGTCAAGTCTAGGAACTGAGACTCCAGACGGTCCCAAGCTTCAGCCGAGAAGTATTTGTGGTTGAACTCCACCTCGAAGTTTGAGAACCGCTCAATTGTCCCATTGGTGCGTTTGTCTAGAGCTAACCACCAGTTATGTGTGTCACCTTCCAGGAAGTGAACCACAATGTCCTTTTTGTACTCCTCTGGGCAACGAGTTGAGCTGAAATTCCGAGCCAATCTGCTCCTCCACTCGTCTGCCTCAATGGGATCAGAACTACAAGCAAACTGCTTCGTACCCAGCTTGGAGATGTGAGCTAGAAGGCTCAAGTAATCCACTCTCCTAACTGGATGAGCTGGTAGATCAATCTCCATTACCTCAGCTTCGACCAAAGCTCGGTCCTCGGCTGTCCTGGCAGCTGTTCGAGCTACTTGTGCAGCTGCACGAGCTACACCAGCTGCTGTCCCAGCTGTCCTAGCTGCTCTCTGAGTTGCCTGAACCGTGGCCTGAGCTGGGGTGATCTGGCCAACCGATGAGTTCAAAAAAGGGGTAAATTCATGCGTGAAAGCCAACATCTGAGTGCCCATGGCCTTAACCACATCCGTCACCTCCCGCATAGATGGCTCGGCCAACTCCTCCGCCCCATCTCCAGGTCCGGTCTCGTCTCCTACATGGGAGGAATCACCTTCCTCCTCCCGTCCCTCTTGTTGTTGCTCACCCAGGTTATCAACCTGAACCTCAGTAGGCAGGAACGTCGCGAAGGGTTCCCCGGTCTTCTCATTAACCAGCCCCGTCTGGGTTGGTAACACTTGAGTGGGGTTGGCCCCATCTCCTATGACCGGTCCAGAACCACCAGCCGCTTCCTTGCCCTTCCGGGACATAGTCCGCTTAGTTCCCTTAGGCAAAAACACTTAGTGTTAGTCCAAACGTATAAACCTCATCTCATGATTAGAACTAAGCAAAACAACATCAAACCAAACAAACACAAACAACCCGTGAGACCAAGCAGCCGGACGTGTGGTGAACACATAACCCAAACCAATCCTAGAATCAAGCATGCTCTGATACCGACTTGTAAGACCCGATCCCGGCTCTTAAGCCCAAACTGATCTGCGGCCTTAACCTTTCAATCTAAGTCCGAGTGAACCAAGTTTTAAGTCTTATCTTTCTAAATTCAATTCATTTCAACTGAGGTTCAATACAATCAATCTAAACAAGGAAACATAAGGGGAAAATCAATTGTATAAATATAAACTAGATTCATACATCATTCTTTGGTTCGTCCTAATAAGTTATACACACTTAGTCTAACATAAGTTCACAAGTTGCACAATAGGCTATCAGTATTTCACATCTACCTACAATGACCCATTCACCACACATCTTCCCATGGCCTGAGTCTTCACGGTGCCTTTCCCTTACCACGGTCCATGTCCGATCCTGAAACCACACAAGACACAATGCACATTCATATGGCCGATATCCTAACATCAAGTCTAGATAAGCATGGTTCGGCTACTTAGAATCTATAACCTGTCCAAACCAACATACTCAAATAAATTCCCAAAAACTAATTAAAATTCATGATAATCCTTGATAAATCCCAACTAAGAGATTCCCATAAACAGTTTCCAACGAAACACACTAGAACGTCCAAATCCGACCATGAATAGTCCGGCCAAAGGCCAAGGACTTGGATACTGAACCGGCCAGGGCCTTGGTTCTGTGTTCCCTGTATGACCAGAACAAACAAACACAATAATCTGATAGGACAAGCAAATCTAAAAAGATAGAGAGAGTAGATGTAGGCGCATAGCAAACCGGCCACAAGCCCGATCAAATCATCAGCCGGCTAAGGCCGATCGCTTGCCGTCCACACCACTGACCTTAGGCGTTCTCTCCCCAGGCACCATCTCCTTCACTTTGTCCTTCTCTCTGTCTCTCTGTCTGGTATCCATCTCCTCAGGCCTTGCTTCCCACGATCCGGTTTCTCCTGGAACAGCCACGCCTCTCGCCGGTTCTCTCCTTGGATCGCCGGTTCTCTCTTCTCTTTTTGGTGTTTGTCTCTCACGATTTTGGCAGAGGTTCCCCTCAAGAATTCTGTGTCAAATTCTGGATCCAGGGCTCAGTATTTATAGAGAGAGGTACTCGGAACTGCCATGGGGCCGAAGGGTGGGAGTTGTAACCGAAAAGGTGTCTCTCTCTCCCGTGCAACCGTTCAGCAATAACTGCCCCCAACCGGTCCTGAAATACCTCCAACTGCTCCTGTCCCTGCCGGTTCTCTATCCGGAAACCAAGGCCAAGACCTTTAACTGACCGTCCATACCGTGGCCACACCATCTAACCGAACCACCATAACCATCCTTTTAACCGCCCCAACGGTCCCGGACATGAACACTCGGCCCAACTGAATTGAGCTGACTACTAGCTGGTCCCAGCTGAGTGAGCTAGTCCTTATAGCTCCACGAGCTGATGCATACTGACTAAGCTCCCATTAAGCTTCCCTTAGCTGCCCAAGCTCGGCCCCGTCCAGCTCCCACATCACTCGTCCAGCTCTATTAAACCCATGTTTTCTTCACCCTGGTTAAGTCTCAACACTTTGATGCCCTTAACCCTATGTCTAAGCCATGATACGCTTGTCTACTGGTCTAATGACCTGACTGGTGTGTCTCCCCGCACCATGGCTCGTCCCAACAACCCTATCTCGGACCGGGGACATGACAGACTGTTTGGGTGATTTTGGCCCACATGGGCTGTCTGTTCAGTACACACAGGACGTCTGTGGGTGTCCGCCAGCACACACAGGACGTCCGTGGCTGTCCGTCAGCACACACATAACGTCTATGGCTGTCCGTGTGTGTCCGTCAGCACACGACGTCTGTTTCCCAAGTGATTTCATCCTTGCCATTGTATTCCCACACGACCTTGATCATGGGAATGGTCTTCTTCCTTGTTGTCTTTTCTGTTCGATCCACTATGAGGACCAGCCTCGTCTCTAGAGTCAGATTCTTACCCAAATCTGTATGGATCTCGGGTAGTACTATGTCCTGATCAGACAAACATTTTCGGAGTTGGGACACATGAAACACGTTATGGAACGCATCCATGGCTGGTGGCAGTTTTAACTTATAAGCCAACTCCCCAACTCTTTCTATGATTATGAATGGACCCAAGTACCTAGGGTCTAGTTTTCTTCTGCCAGAAATTCTAGCCCTCCCTTTGAATGTGATCATCTTGAGATAGACCAAGTCTTCATCTTCAAACTCAAGATGTTTCATCCGTCTATCTGCATAACTCTTTTGACGATCTTGTGCTTCTTTCATTTTCTCAGTGGTTGCTTCCACTATGCTCCTCCCCCCCCAACATGCTCCTCCCCCCCCCCACTTTGGTCCAGCATAATGGCGTCCTGCATAATGGCGTCCTGCAGAATGGCGTCCTTCTTGGCCATCCATACAGTGCTACATAAGGTGACATCCCAATGCTAGTATGGAAAATGTTGTTGTAGGCAAACTCGACCAAGGGTAGATGCTTTATGCTTTTCCCATGAGTCGCCCCAATCCAACACCATGGCCCTTAACATGTCCTCCAATGTCTGGATTGTCCTCTCTGATTGCCCATCCGTCTGAGGATGATAGGCTGTGCTCATGTTCATTCTTGTTCCTAAGGCTTTTTGAAAAGCCTGCCAGAAGTAAGAGGTGAACCTAGGGTCTCTGTCCGAGACAATACTAGCCGGCACTCCATGCAGACGTACTATCTCGTCCAAGTAAATCCTCACGATCTAATCCACTCCATCTCCTTTCTGTATTG
The DNA here is from genome assembly GCF_020379485.1 of Brassica napus. NCBI lineage: Eukaryota > Viridiplantae > Streptophyta > Magnoliopsida > Brassicales > Brassicaceae > Brassica > Brassica napus. Next base: position 27,807 of record NW_026014511.1, read on the forward strand.
GTAAGAAGTGGGCCGACTTAGTTAGTCTGTCAACGACCACCCAAACCGCATCCTTTTGGTTCCTGGTCATAGGAAAACCGGTCACAAAATCCATTGTGATGTGATCCCACTTCCACTCTGGTATGGGGAGATTCTGGAGCATACCATTGGGCACTTGATGTTCGGCCTTCACAAACTGGCAAGTAGGACACCTCGCCACCCACTCGGCCACATCTGTTTTAATCCTTACCCAGTGATAGTACCTTTTTAAATCCCTATACATCTTATTCAGCCCAGGTTGGACTGAGAACTTTGACTTATGCGCCTGACTCATAATCTCTTCTTTAAGCTCCTTGCTTTTTGGAACACTTACTCGGCCATTCACCAAGATTGTTCCGTTGCTTGTGATCTGATACTCCGTCTTGTCGTTAAGAGCCACTTTCTGCAAGTTCTCATCCAAACTCTGGGCCTGCTGTATCCTGGTAAGTAGATCGGCCTGATTCACTGCCTCTTTTCCTAGGTTTGTATTTCTCATAATTGTTTATGGCTTTCTTTGACTACAAATCCTATATATATGGCTCATAAGCCACGAAATAAAACAGATTGGTTTCCCTTTTTTATGAGTTTCTCTCATTGTTCTTTGTTTAGAACACTTCTTAGTTTCTTGGTGAGGTTATCTCCAAGTTTTGATCCTTCTTTTGTTGGACCGGTGCATCACATCCGGCAACGATCGAAGTCTGGTAGTATCTTTGGGCTATTCCGCAACCCTTAGTGTCACCGTTCATACCATCAGTTCTCAATCCTCTCGGATCTGAGTTCATATCAACCATACTGAAAGAGTGATCCTTATTTTGGTTCTATCAAGTGGTATCAGAGCCACTCTCTCGGTAACTCTATTTCATTCCATCTTCTCATCTCTCCATATTCTTCAAACACTTTTTCTTCTACCTTTCTTGAATCCGGGACCCTCATTACCATCCATATATTAAAAAAAATGAGAAAAAGAAAGATCTATCAAAAAAAAAAAAAAGAGATTCAAAAGATTGATTTGTGGATTGGTGGTGGAAGAGAAATCTTGCTGGCTGAGGAGAAATCCAGCCTTTGAGGTGGTTAAGGCGGTTTCCAAAATCAAAATCTCTTATCTATCTATCTTGAGAAAAACCCTTTGTTTTCTTTGGATCTACCCATTGGGATTCTTGATTTGTTCTCTTAGAACCTTGAGAAGAAACTTGAGTGATTACCATAAAATCTGAGAGAAACACTTGAGTGGGTGAGATTAAACACTTGAGAGAGTGTGAGAATTTTTATCTACCTTTTTTGTTGAGAAATTTCAGGTTATGATGTTTCGTCTCCTAAGGAAAAGTAACAAGGAGAAGCACCCACGACTTTCTGTCTCTCAAACCTCCTTTAAATATGCTTTGAATACTTTTGATGAGTTTGTTGATGTGCAGGAAAAACCAAACAGGTGGAGCAAAGAGCATGTCAATACCTCCAAAGATGTGGCTGATCCCAAAAGGCAACCTTTTCAGTTTGATGTCCAAGGATTTTGTGATAACTTTGTGAAGGGAGTTGACAAAGCCCTCAAGGATATAACCAAGAGCCCAAAGAAGAGCACATCCACCCGTGCCCCAGTAGCTGAGCCATCCTTGTTCATCAGTAAGAAAGCCCAAGGTGAATCTGAAAACCATTTTGAAGAACTTAAAGATTTTTCAGATTCTCTACCCATTTTTGATGAATCTGATGAAGAGCTAATTGAAAGCTTGAAGTTTTGTGAAAAAGATTGTGATCTTCCTTCTCTTGAAACTGAGTTTAATCTTGATAATGAACAAGCTATTGTAGAACTAACTGTTTTGCAACCGTGGCTGTGGGCTGTCTGTTCAGTACACACAAGACGTCTGTGGGTGTCCGCCAGCACACACAGGACGTCCGTGGCTGTCCGTGGCTGTCTGAGGCTGTCCGTCAGCACACACAAAACGTCCATGGCTGTCCGTGTGTGTCTGTGAGGGTCCGCCAGCACACACAGGACGTCTGTGGCTGTCCGTCAGCACTACAGGACGTCCGTGGCTGTCAGTGGCTGTCCGTCAGCACACACAGGACGTCCGTGGCAGTCCGTGTGTGTCCGTCAGCACACACAGGACGTCCGTGGCTGTCCATCAGTACACATATCAGCACGCTGGTCCTTGGACTCAGCACTCTGGCACTTCCCATGGACTGTTTGGGTGATTTTGGCCCACGTGGGCTGTCTGTTCAGTACACACAGGACCTTTGGGGTGTCCACCAGCACACACAGTACATCCGTGACTGTCCGTCAGCACACACGGGACGTCCTTGGCTGTCCGTGTGTGACCGTTTTTGTCCGTCAGCACACACAAGACGTCTTTGGCTGTCTATCAGTACACATATCAGCACGTTGGTCCTTGGATTTAGCACGCTGACCCTTCCCGTGAACTGTTTGGGTGGGCAGTCTGTTCAGTACACACAGGATGTCCGTGGGTGTCCGCCAGCACACACAGGACATCCGTGGCTGTCCGTGTGTGTCTGTCTATGTCCGTCAGCACACACAGGACGTCCGTGGCTTTCCATCAGTACACATATCAGCACGCTGGTCCTTGGACTCAGGACGCTGGCCCTTCCTGTGGACTGTCTGGGTGATTTTAGCCCATGTGCGCTATCTGTTCAGTACACAAAGGACGTCCGTGGGTGTTCGCCAGCACACACAGGACGTCCGTGCTGTCCGTGGCTGTCCGTCAGCACACACAGGACGGCTGTGGCTGTCCGTGTGTGTATGTGTGTGTCCGTCAGCACACACAGGACGTCCGTGGATGTCCGTCAGCACACACAGGATGCCCGTGTGTGTCCGTTAGCGCACACAGGACTTCCGTGGCTGTCTGTGTGTGTCCGTGTGTGTCCGTCATCACACATAGGACGTCCGTGGCTGTCCATCAGTACACATATCAGCACGTTGGTCCTTGGGTTCAGCACGCTGGCCCTTCCCGTGGACTGTTTGGGTGATTTTGGCCCACATTGGCTGTCTGTTCAGTACACACATGACGTCCGTGGGTGTCCGCCAGTACACACAGGACGTCCGTGGCTGTCCGTGGCTGTCCGTCAGCACACCAGGATGTCCTTGGCTGTCCGTGTGGGTCCGTCAGCACACACAGGACGTCCGTGGCTGTCCATCAGTACACATATTAGCACGTTGGTCCCTGGACTCAGCACGCTGACCCTTCCTGTGGACTGTTCAGGTTATTTTGGCCCACGTGGGCTGTCTTTTCAGTACACACAGGACCTCCGTGGGTGTCCGCCAGCACACACAGGATGTCCGTGGCTGTCAGTGGCTGTGCGTCAGCACACACAGGACGTCCGTGGCTGTCCATCAGTACACATATCAGCACGTTGGTCCTTGGACTCAGCACGCTGACCCTTCCCATGGACTGTTCAGGTGATTTTGGCCCACATGGGCTGTCTTTTCAGTACACACAGGACGTCTGTGGGTCTCCGCCAGCACTACAGGACGTCCGTGGCTGTCTGTGGCTGTCTGTCAGCACACACAGGACGTCCGTGGCTGTCCGTGTGTGTCCGTCAGCACACACAGGACGTCCGTGGCTGTCCATCAGTACACATATCAGCACGCAGGTCCTTGGACTAAGCATGCTGGCCCTTCCCGTGGACTATTTGGGTAATTTTGGCCCACGTGGGCTGTCTGTTCAGTACACACAGGACGTCCGTGGGTGTCCACCAGCACACCCAGTACGTCCGTGACTCTCCGTCAGCACACACGGGACGTCCTTTGCTGTCCATGTGTGACCGTGTTTGTCCGTCAGCACACACAAGACGTCTGTGGCTGTCCATCAGTACACATATCACCACGTTGGTCCTTGGACTCAGAATGCTGACCCTTCCCGTGGACTGTTCGGGTGATTTTGGCCCACGTGGGTTGTCTGTTCAGTACACACAGGACATCCGTGGGTGTCCGCCAGCACACACAGGACGTCCGTGGCTGTCCATGTGTGTCCGTGTGTGTCTATCTGTGTCCGTCAGCACACACAGGACGTCCGTGGCTGTCCATCAGTACACATATCAGCACGCTGGTCCTTGGACTCAGCACGCTGGCCCTTCCCGTGGACTGTTTGGGTGATTTTGGCCCACATGTTCTGTCTGTACAGTACACACATGACGTCCGTGGGTGTCCGCCAGCACACACAGGACGTCCATGGCTGTCCGTGGCAGTCCGTCAGCACACACAGGACGTCCTTGGCTGTCCATGTGTGTCCGTGTGTGTCCGTCAGCACACACATGACGTCCGTGGCTGTCCATCAGTACACATATTAGCACGTTGGTCCTTGGAGTCGGCACGATGACCCTTTCGTGGACTGTTCAGGTAATTTTGGCCCACGTGGGCTCTCTTTTCAGTACACACAGGACCTTCGTGGGTGTCTGCCAGCACACATAGGACGTCTGTGGCTGTCAGTGGCTGTCCGTCAGCACACACAGGACGTCCGTGGCTGTCCATCAGTACACATATCATCACGTTTGTCGTTGGACTCAGCACGCTGACCCTTCCCATGGACTGTTCAGGTGATTTTGGCCCATGTGGGTTGTCTTTTCAGTGCACACAGGTTGTCCGTGGGTGTCCGCCAGCACTACAGGACGTCCGTGGCTGTCAGTGGCTGTCCGTCAGCACACACAGGACGTCCGTGGCAGTCCGTGTGTGTCCGTCAGCACACACAGGACGTCCGTGGCTGTCCATCAGTACACATATCAGCACGCTGGTCCTTGGACTCAGCACTCTGGCACTTCCCATGGACTGTTTGGGTGATTTTAGCCCACGTGGGCTGTCTGTTCAGTACACATAGGACCTTTGGGGTGTCCACCAGCACACACAGTACATCCGTGACTGTCCGTCAGCACACACGGGACGTCCTTGGCTGTCCGTGCGTGACCGTGTTTGTCCGTCAGCACACACAAGACGTCTTTGGCTGTCTATCAGTACACATATCAGCACGTTGGTCCTTGGACTCAGCACGCTGACCCTTCCCGTGAACTGTTCGGGTGGGCAGTCTGTTCAGTACACACAGGACGTCTGTCTGTGTCCGTCAGCACACACAGGACGTCCGTGGCTTTCCATCAGTACACATATCAGCACGCTGGTCCTTCGACTCAGCACGCTGGCCCTTCCCGTGGACTGTTTGGGTGATTTTGGCCCACGTGGGCTGTCTGTTCAGTACACACAGGACATCCGTGGGTGTCCGCCAGCACACACAGGACGTCTGTGGCTGTCCGTCAGCACACAGGATATCCGTGGCTGTCTGTGTATGTCCGTGAGTGTCTGTGTGTCTCCGGCAGCACACACAGGACGTCCGTGGCTGTCCATCAGTACACATATCAGCACGCTGGTCCTTGGACTCAGCATGCTGGCCCTTCCCGTGGACTGTTTGGGCTATTTTAGCCCACGTGGGCTGTCTGTTCAGTACACACAGGACGTCCGTGGGTGTCCGTCAGCACACACAGAATGTCCGCGTGTGTTCGTCAGCACACAAAGGACGTCTATGGCTGTCCGTGTGTGTCTGTGTGTGTCCGTCAACACACACAAGACGTCTGTGGTTGTCCATCAGTACACATATCAGCACGTTGGTCCTTGTACTCAGCACGCTGGCCCTTCCCATGGACTATTCGGGTGATTTTGGCCAACGTGGGCTGTCTGTTCAGTACACCCAGGACGTCCTTGGGTGTCCGCCAGCACACACATGACGTCTGTGGCTGTCTGTGTGTGTCCGTTGGTGTCCGTCAGCACACACAGGACGTCCGTGGCTGTCCATCAGTATACGTATCTGCACGTTGGACCTTGGACTCAGCACGCTGACCCTTCCTGTGGACTGTTCAGGTTATTTTGGCCCACGTGGGCTGTCTTTTCAGTACACACAGGACCTCCGTGGGTGTCCGCCAGCACACACAGGATGTCCGTGGCTGTCAGTGGCTGTGCGTCAGCACACACAGGACGTCCGTGGCTGTCTATCAGTACACATATCAGCACGTTTGTCCTTGGACTCAGCACGCTGACCCTTCCCATGGACTGTTCAGGTGATTTTGGCCCACATGGGCTGTCTTTTCAGTACACACAGGACGTCTGTGGGTCTCCGCCAGCACTACAGGACGTCCGTGGCTGTCAGTGGCTGTCCGTCAGCACACACAGGACGTCCGTGGCTGTCCGTGTGTGTCCGTCAGCACACACAGGACGTCCGTGGCTGTCCATCAGTACAAATATCAGCACGCTGGTCCTTGGACTCAGCATGCTGGCCCTTCCCGTGGACTATTTGGGTAATTTTGGCCCACGTGGGCTGTCTGTTCAGTACACACAGGACGTCCGTGGGTGTCCACCAGCACACACAGTACGTCCGAGACTCTCCGTCAGCACACACGGGACGTCCTTTGCTGTCCGTGTGTGACCGTGTTTGTCCATCAGCACACACAAGACGTCCGTGGCTGTCCATCAGTACACATATCACCACGTTGGTCCTTGGACTCAGCATGCTGACCCTTCCCGTGGACTGTTCGGGTGATTTTGGCCCACGTGGGCTGTCTGTTCAGTACACACAGGACATCCGTGGGTGTCCGCCAGCACACACAGGACGTCTGTGGCTGTCCGTGTGTGTCCGTGTGTGTCTGTCTGTGTCCGTCAGCACACACAGGACGTCTGTGGCTGTCCATCAGTACACATATCAGCACGCTGGTCCTTGGACTCAGCACGCTGGCCCTTCCCGTGGACTGTGTGGGTGATTTTGGCCCACATGGGCTGTCTGTTCAGTACACACATGACGTCCGTGGGTGTCCGCCAGCACACACAGGACATCCATGGCTGTCTGTGGCTGTCCGTCAGCACACACAGGACGTCCTTGGCTGTCCATGTGTGTCCGTGTGTGTCCGTCAGCACACACATGACGTCCATGGCTGTCCATCAGTACACATATTAGCACGGTTGTCCTTGGAGTCGGCACGATGACCCTTCCCGTGGACTGTTCAGGTAATTTTGGCCCACGTGGGCTGTCATTTCAGTACACACAGGACCTCCGTGGGTGTCTGCCAGCACACATAGGACGTCTGTGGCTGTCAGTGGCTGTCCGTCAGCACACACAGGACATCCGTGGCTGTCCATCAGTACACATATCATCACGTTTGTCCTTGGACTCAGCACGCTGACCCTTCCCATGGACTGTTTAGGTGATTTTGGCCCATGTGGGTTGTCTTTTCAGTGCACACAGGTTGTCCGTGGGTGTCCGCCAGCACTACAGGACGTCCGTGGCTGTCAGTGGCTGTCCGTCAGCACACACAGGACGTCCGTGGCAGTCCGTGTGTGTCCGTCAGCACACACAGGACGTCCGTGGCTGTCCATCAGTACACATATCAGCACGCTGGTCCTTGGACTCAGCACTCTGGCACTTCCCATGGACTGTTTGGGTGATTTTAGCCCACGTGGGCTGTATGTTCAGTACACATAGGACCTTTGGGGTGTCCACCAGCACACATAGTACATCCGTGACTGTCCGTCAGCACACACGGGACGTCCTTGGCTGTCCGTGCGTGACCGTGTTTGTCCGTCAGCACACACAAGACGTCGTTGGCTGTCTATCAGTACACATATCAGCACGTTGGTCCTTGGACTCAGCACGCTGACCCTTCCCGTGAACTGTTCGGGTGGGCAGTCTGTTCAGTACACACAGGACGTCTGTCTGTGTCCGTCAGCACACACAGGACGTCCGTGGCTTTCCATCAGTACACATATGAGCACGCTGGTCCTTCGACTCAGCACGCTGGCCCTTCCCGTGGACTGTTTGGGTGATTTTGGCCCATGTGGGCTGTCTCTTCAGTACACACAGGACATCCGTGGGTGTCCGCCAGCACACACAGGATGTCTGTGGCTGTCCGTCAGCACACAGGATATCCGTGGCTGTCTGTGTATGTCCGTGAGTGTCTGTGTGTCTCCGTCAGCACACACAGAACGTCCGTGGCTGTCCATCAGTACACATATCAGCACGCTGGTCCTTGGACTCAGCATGCTGGCCCTTCCCGTGGACTGTTTGGGCTATTTTAGCCCACGTGGGCTGTCTGTTCAGTACACACAGGACGTCCGTGGGTGTCCGTCAGCACACACAGAATGTCCGCGTGTGTTCGTCAGCACACAAAGGACGTCTATGGCTGTCCGTGTGTGTCTGTGTGTGTCCGTCAACACACACAAGACGTCCGTGGTTGTCCATCAGTACACATATCAGCACGTTGGTCCTTGTACTCAGCACGCTGGCCCTTCCCATGGACTATTCGGGTGATTTTGGCCAACGTGGGCTGTCTGTTCAGTACACCCAGGACGTCCTTGGGTGTCCGCCAGCACACACATGACGTCTGTGGCTGTCTGTGTGTGTCCGTTGGTGTCCGTCAGCACACACAGGACGTTCGTGGCTGTCCATCAGTATACGTATCTACACGTTGGACCTTGGACTCAGCACGCTGACCCTTCCTGTGGACTGTTCAGGTTATTTTGGCCCACGTGGGCTGTCTTTTCAGTACACACAGGACCTCCGTGGGTGTCCGCCAGCACACACAGGATGTCCGTGGCTGTCAGTGGCTGTGCGTCAGCACACACAGGACGTCCGTGGCTGTCCATCAGTACACATATCAGCACGTTGGTCCTTGGACTCAGCACGCTGACCCTTCCCATGGACTGTTCAGGTGATTTTGGCCCACATGGGCTGTCTTTTCAGTACACACAGGACGTCTGTGGGTCTCCGCCAGCACTACAGGACGTCCGTGGCTGTCAGTGGCTGTCCGTCAGCACACACAGGACGTCCGTGGCTGTCCGTGTGTGTCCGTCAGCACACACAGGACGTCCGTGGCTGTCCATCAGTACAAATATCAGCACGCTGGTCCTTGGACTCAGCATGCTGGCCCTTCCCGTGGACTATTTGGGTAATTTTGGCCCACGTGGGCTGTCTGTTCAGTACACACAGGACGTCCGTGGGTGTCCACCAGCACACACAGTACGTCCGTGACTCTCCGTCAGCACACACGGGACGTCCTTTGCTGTCCGTGTGTGACCGTGTTTGTCCATCAGCACACACAAGACGTCCGTGGCTGTCCATCAGTACACATATCACCACGTTGGTCCTTGGACTCAGCATGCTGACCCTTCCCGTGGACTGTTCGGGTGATTTTGGCCCACGTGGGCTGTCTGTTCAGTACACACAGGACATCCGTGGGTGTCCGCCAGCACACACAGGACGTCCGTGGCTGTCCGTGTGTGTCCGTGTGTGTCTGTCTGTGTCCGTCAGCACACACAGGACGTCTGTGGCTGTCCATCAGTACACATATCAGCACGCTGGTCCTTGGACTCAGCACGCTGGCCCTTCCCGTGGACTGTGTGGGTGATTTTGGCCCACATGGGCTGTCTGTTCAGTACACACATGACGTCCGTGGGTGTCCGCCAGCACACACAGGACATCCATGGCTGTCTGTGGCTGTCCGTCAGCACACACAGGACGTCCTTGGCTGTCCATGTGTGTCCGTGTGTGTCCGTCAGCACACACATGACGTCCATGGCTGTCCATCAGTACACATATTAGCACGGTTGTCCTTGGAGTCGGCACGATGACCCTTCCCGTGGACTGTTCAGGTAATTTTGGCCCACGTGGGCTGTCATTTCAGTACACACAGGACCTCCGTGGGTGTCTGCCAGCACACATAGGACGTCTGTGGCTGTCAGTGGCTGTCCGTCAGCACACACAGGACATCCGTGGCTGTCCATCAGTACACATATCATCACGTTTGTCCTTGGACTCAGCACGCTGACCCTTCCCATGGACTGTTCAGGTGATTTTGGCCCATGTGGGTTGTCTTTTCAGTGCACACAGGTTGTCCGTGGGTGTCCGCCAGCACTACAGGACGTCCGTGGCTGTCAGTGGCTGTCCGTTAGCACACACAGGACGTCCGTGGCAGTCCGTGTGTGTCCGTCAGCACACACAGGACGTCCGTGGCTGTCCATCAGTACACATATCAGCACGCTGGTCCTTGGACTCAGCACTCTGGCCCTTCCCATGGACTGTTTGGGTGATTTTGGCCCACGTGGGCTGTCTGTTCAGTACACACAGGACCTTTGGGGTGTCCACCAGCACACACAGTACATCCGTGACTGTCCGTCAGCACACACAGGACGTCTTTGGCTGTCCGTGTGTGACCGTGTTTGTCCGTCAGCACACACAACACGTCTGTGGCTGTCTATCAGTACACATATCAGCACGTTGGTCCTTGGACTCAGCACGCTGACCCTTCCCGTGAACTGTTCGGGTGGGCAGTCTGTTCAGTACACACAGGACGTCCGTGGGTGTCCGCCAGCACACACAGGACGTCCGTGGCTGTCCGTGTGTGTCTGTGTCTGTCAGCACACACAGGACGTCCTTGGTTTTCCATCAGTACACATATCAGCACGCTGGTCCTTGGACTCAGCACGCTGGCCCTTTCCGTGGACTGTTTGGGTGATTTTGGCGCACGTGGGCTGTCTGTTCAGTACACACAGGACATCCGTGGGTGTCCGCCAGCACACACAGGACGTCTTTGGCTGTCCGTCAGCACACAGGATGTCCGTGGCTGTCTGTGTATGTCCGTGAGTGTCTGTGTGTCTCCGTCAGCACACACAGGACGTCCGTGGCTGTCCATCAGTACACATATCAGTACGCTGGTCCTTGGACTCAGCATGCTGGCCCTTCCCGTGGACTGTTCGGGCTATTTTAGCCCACGTGGGCTGTCTGTTCAGTACACACAAGACGTCCGTGGGTGTCCGTCAGCACACACAGAACGTCCGCGTGTGTTCGTCAGCACACAAAGGACGTCTATTGCTGTCTGTGTGTGTCTGTGTGTGTCCGTCAACACACACAAGACGTCCGTGGTTGTCCATCAGTACACATATCAGCACGTTGGTCCTTGTACTCAGAACGCTGGCCCTTCCCATGGACTATTCGGGTGATTTTGGCCTATGTGGGCTGTCTGTTCAGTACACACAGGACGCCCTTGGGTGTCCGCCAGCACACACATGACGTCCGTGGCTGTCTGTGTGTGTCCGTTGGTGTCCGTCAGCAAACACAGGACGTCCGTGGCTGTCCATCAGTACACGTATCAGCACGTTGGTCCTTGGACTCAGCACGCTGACCATTCCCGTGGACTGTTCGGGTGATTTTGGGCCATGTGGGCTGTCTGTTCAGTACACACAGGACGTCCGTGGGTGTCCGCCAGCATACACAGGACGTCCGTGGGTGTCCGCCGGAACACACAGGACGTCCGTGGCTGTCGATGTGTGTCCGTTTGTGTCTGTATGTGTCCGTCAGCACACACAGTACATCCGTGGCTGTCCATCAGTACACATATCAGCACGTTGGTCCTTGGACTCAGCACGCTGACCCTTCCCGTGGACTGTTTGGGTGATTTTGGCCCACGTGGGCTGTCTGTTCAGTACACACAAGACGTCCGTGGGTGTCCGCCAGCACACACATGATGTCTGTGGCTGTCCGTCAGCACACACAGGACGTTAGTGGCTGTCCGTGTGTGTCCGTCAACACACACAGGACGTCCGTGGGTGTCCGTCAGCACACACAAAACTTCCGTGTGTGTTCGTCAGCACACACAGGACGTCCGTGGCTGTCCGTGTGTGCCCGTGTGTGTCCATCAGCACACACATGACGTCTGTGGCTGTCCGTGTGTGTCCGTGTGTGTCCGTGTGTGTCCGTCAGCACACACAGTGTAGGACCCGATCCCGGCCGACTAGGCCCAGTCGATGCCTCACGTCGCTCGGTCCATACACTGACCGAACCTCTCAAAATTTTGCCCTTTATCTATATTATCGCCCATAGGCGAGGGCTAACTTAGACCTTAGCTTAACACTACCTTAGTCATTCTCTAGCTTAGATCATTTCAACTCATACGCAGCGGATATTCTCTACTTAACCATTGGTCTACAGCCAATAGAATACTTGTCTGGTCGAATCACCTCGGCTAATGGTTAGTATACTCAACTACCAGCTAGCTCCAAGGTCTGTCCCGAACCCAAATCAAGGCATACAAATCTGAGGTTCCATTCCCCTAACCATTCTATCTAGATCTATGGAACATTGCTAGATCATACCTTTGCCACATCCACGGAGCTTGTTAGCTCATCGGCCCAGCTACTCTAGCTGAATGAACTCATAGACCAGCTGATCGAGCTGTCACACTCGAACTGAGCTAGGACCGAGCTATGGCCAGCTGCCATATACTGCGTCCAGCTCCTTTACACACACAAAACAACTCCCTTAGGTACTTAGTCATTTAGCCAACCATCCCCACAGACATAAGTAACCCTTGAGAAGTCTTCAAACAGCTAAGGACATGCATCTGGCCCTTACCGGCTCATGCACTGTCCCACATCCTTTTGCCTTATCAACTTATGATACCAAGTCCAGCTCATGGACTAACAATGCCCATCAGATCCTGAGTCAATCAACCAACCACCCCACATGACCCAGAGCTGATGAGTCTTCACACGTACCTAACCAGCCATGGAACCATGTCCCAACGAAGCCGATCAGCCCACCTCTTACCACCGGTGCATCCTTTGATCAATCAGATCAGACACCTTGATCCATCATCTATGAATCAGGTCGTCCATCCTTACCCATGATCAGATCACACACGGGCTTCCTTGAATAATAACACCTAAGCTCAGTACTTATGGTTCACGCCATCAAGTACTAGCTATACTCTTATTCATGGCTTGCTGCTGGTTCCAAACATATTGGACCTTGCAATCCACATGGTTCCTCTAATACCAGGACCCCCATGTGTCTCTTCCATGAGTCGGATTAATGGTTCACACATGACCAAACCCAACACAACTCCATCAGATAAGCATCAATATGCTCTCAGGTACAAAAATGACCTCTTCCAAATATGCTCCAAAAACTAATTAAAATTCATGATAATTCATGATAATTCCCAACTAAGAGAATGCCATAATCAGAATTTGCAGAACCGGCCTCGATCCTATAGATCTCGGCCAAAATCAGCCAAACCGGCCAAAATTGGACATCATCAAATCAATTCCTAAAAATTGATTAAAATACATGAAAACTCATGATAATTCATAACTAAGAGATTCCCATAATCAGATTCCAAAGAATCGACCCAGACCATATAGATCCTGATCATGAACAGCCCGGCCAAGGCCATGGGCACCATTCCTGAACCGGCCAAGGCCTTGGTTCAGTGCCATCAGGCCTGATCCAACAGACTACACCATAAAAATTCCTAATATATATAGTCCTCAAGGACGTGCCATACTTGGCCATGATCAATTCCACAGTCAACAGAATTGTAATTCAAAGGTAATCATAAAACCGGTTACCTTATACATGATCTGATTAGATCATGTGCCTTTCCTTATTATGTTCGGCCATGCTCCTCCAGTGCACGCAACTATCAACCCTTATCACATACCTCCTGTATTGATAAGATCCATTCATGGGTCGCACCCCTGATCCCTTCCATGGAACTTCCATGAAACCAGTTTCTACACTGCATCCACCTTCAAGGCTATTCATGCCATTGTGAGTGAAGTCCGGCCCTCTCCCTTCTCTCCTGGGTGTTTGCGTGTGTTCCCAAGATGCATAGGAAGCCTAGGACGTGTTCATCAGTGGTGAAAACCTACCACAGGGTCGTTCATAACTCCCCTTGCACTTCCATGAAACTGCCTTTCTACACACATCTGCCCTTAAGGCTGTCTTGGCCTTTAGGAATGAATTCCGGTCATCTACCTTCTCTCCTCACCATTTGCGTGTGTTATCAGGCCCTGGAGGATGCGTTGGGTGATAACATCACGGATCAAAAGCCACCAGAAAGTCGTTCATAACTTTCCCCCTTGATCTCTCCCAAAACTGCCTCTTTATGGCCTTCACACCACCATGGGTCTTGGATTGGGAATCCGACCAACTCTCTGTCTTTTCTCTGTGTTTCTTTGTGTTTCAGGGTTTAGGAGGAAGCCCTGGCGTACCTGCAAAGGCACGGACTTGCCTTCCTTATATAGGAGAAGGGGTGGTTACTTCTTAACCATTGCATCCCTTCGGTATCATTTCTGGCCATTGATTTAATCAATGGTACAGATTGCACCCTTACGCCTATGGCAGTTACCACACGCCCTGGAACTGCCAAACCACTCCTGGACATGTCCAAAACTATCCCACACGGAGTGCCCATGCCCCTGGCTCAATCCCAAGAGCCCACCAGCCCATCGGCACACACGGGTCACCCACATGGCCCGGCCACTGTCCAGACCTGGCCCAACTGCCCAACACCTGAACACTCAGTCCAGCTGAGTTGAGCTGATCCCCAGCTGATACCGCTGAGTGAGCTAGACCATCCAGCTCAGGGAGCTGACCTACACTTCAGTGAGCTACACCGAGCTGCACTACACTTCACCTAGCTGGTCGAGCTTGCTTACTGCATCGCCCAGCTGTTATACACTGTGTCCAGCTTGCTTCCTTTATCTTCTTCAATCCTTCTAAGTCCCTTGGTCAATTTCCAGACCTAGACTTAGTTTTCCCATGATCCATTCTGATCACTCACTTCATCGAGCTTCACCTGGATCTCGTCCAGCTACCAGCTCGCTTGTCCAGCTCCTTTGAGCTTGCATCTTCCTTATTTTGGTTAGGTTCCAGTTTCCTGATTCCCTTAACCACGTTTTGGACCATGACACGGTTGTATTTAGGTCATGTGACCTGACTGGTGCATCTCCTCGCACTAAGGTCTGTCCGGACGGTCCTATCCAGGATCGGGGATGCTACAAGTCTCCCCCACTTAGAATGGATTCGTCCTCGAATCCGGTGGTGCTGACGCCCTACCCCAAGACCAAGGTTCCAATCAAACTTTTTGCATCCGGAACATGGAGCATGCTCGTTTGGTTCTTCCAAACCAATTCATCGCATCTCCCTCCTTGTTCCTTCTCACTGATCACGTCTTGATCATCATATATACATGTCTCCCCCACTTGATAGAGATTTAACCCAAAATCTTATCAAGTGGTACATCAAGCACCCATACAAGGACATGACTTGTGTCACTGACCCAACTCTCCAAGTTGCAGTCCTTGTAGACACCAAGTCCATATTTCTCTTTAGAATGTCGTCTACTCTAGACTTCATTCTTTTTCAGATCTTAGTCCACGACTAGATAAAATTCAGTCCCTAGGAACATACTGCGTACTCAAGTCTTAGTATATTCAACCAATCTCTAAGCCACTCGATGCACCAGCCAAGTCGTAGCGAACATGTTCCAATCTTTAGGCTGATCACTCTACCATGAGTCCTAACAGATTGTTTTGTTCCCTTAAGTCCTTTCTGGACAATAAGGTTTATGATTCCAGCCACCAATTGCTGGATAATTCCTTAACCGGCCACAGCCTCTCCCAGCTTGGCCATATTGCTATCTTAGTCCCTACAAGACTAAACCGCCTCAACTTGACTTCTGTCCAAACCGGACTTTGTCATATTTCGATCCTGGTCCATTTAGGACGTGATCATATTCCAGTCCTGGTCCACTCAGGGACTCGACCGCTACACCCCGACCATAGGTCCATCTCCGAGTAGGTCGTGTCCTGATCCTCATCCTTTGCCGGACTTGATCATATTGCGGTTCTGGTCCACTCCAGGACTCAACCGTGCACCCCAACCATAGGTCAATCTCCGACTTGGTTGTTGCTGCGATCCTCATCCCTCACTGGACTTGATCGACTTCAGCTCAGCCATCTTGGCAGGAGCCATACAATAGGGACTTTTGGACATTGGGGCCGTCCCTGGTTCCAGTTCTGCTATGTTTGGATCAGCCCTATCCGGGGGAATGCCCTGTAGCATCCGAAACACGTCCTTGAACTCGCTGACCAGCGGAATCCCGTCCGGGTCACCAGCCCCTTCAACCTCCTTAGTGGCGATTGTGGCCAGTAAGGATCACAACTCTTCTCAAGCATCCTTTCCACTTGGATTGCTGATATCACTAAGCATCCAGAGGTCGGTCAAATAATTTGGAACCTGATCGGGGGTCCACACCCACTCTCAAACTGCACTCAGCCACGGTGACAGTCCAAGGTGGCCCGATTCTTTCCAACCCAGTCCATGCCTAATATCACTTTGTGACTCTTTAGGAGGACACCACCAGATCATAGTCCATCCTGACTATATCCCATTTGGACTCGTCTGAGTAAGCCAACCCTGGTCCTTCTTTGGACTCGATTGCATACCGAACCTGGTCCACTCCCCACAACATTTGGTAACTAGTGGAGTAGGATCTCGGTTTGATAACACATTTGGAAAACATCCCATACCATTCTCCAAAATGTCACACTTCAGTGAACGTCCCATACCATTCACAAGAGTGTTTAAAATATACCTCAATCCTCATCATACTAAGATACATAACATCATGTTCTTTCTGTGGTCCAATTCCTCTTGGAATTGATCCATTCCATTCAACTCGATCTAAGGAATCCTACATTGACTTACACTGAGTCCAAGCTGATCCATCTGATCACAAGTCCACTCATGTACTAGCCATGTATCGTCTCCCTTAGACCAATATGAACACCGCATATGCTCACTTGTTTAGAACGGCCACCAGAGAATAACACTAACCTCCAAGAGAGTGCTGCACGTTTCTTTCAACCTAAGCCACTCCCTGGTCAATGTTACTTCCCTTATCCAGGTCGTCCATACAAAGATCTTGCATTGCGTCCATCATCCAATACGTCTATTACCTCCAAATAACTAGATAACTAACCTTTCGGTTTCAGGGTCTTGCCTTTGGAGAGTTCATCTTGGCTAAGCCGGCTCATCTTGGAACTTCCCCGTTCACAAGCATGAAACCCAAACTTACCTCAACTCTCACTTGGCTCACCACAGCTAAGGTTCCATAGTCACCTCAGTTTTCAGAAATAATTTCGATTTGGGACATAATGTCTTTGAGCAGTGAGTTGAGCTGAAGTTGAGAACCAACCGGCTCCTCTACTCATCTGCCTCAATAAGATCCATACTACCTGAGAAATGCTTAGTTCTCATTTGAGCTATGTGCTCCAGAAACACTCAGGTAATCCACCTTTCGAGATGCCCTAGCTGGTGGATCTATCTCGACCACCTCAGCTACTGGCACAACTCGACCATTAGCTGTCGGAGCAGCTATCTGATCCACCGGTTAGTCTTCCCATCGTTTACAACAATGTTCGGATCAAACCGGTTCCCTGCTCTTGTTCCAGCTGCAACTCAGTTCATCTTACTCAAACCTCAGTAGGGTCGAGCTGACCGATAGGCAATCCAGCTCCCTTGTTAACCTTCTCCAACTGAGTCGGCAACAAAACTGGCGGATTAACCCCATCAGCATCCACTTGTATAGATGTGTGGGTGAACAACCACAACCAAAACATCCTAGAATCAAGCATGCTCTGATACCAACTTGTAAGACCCGATCCCGGCCGACTAGGCCGCGGTCGATGCCTCACGTCGCTCGGTCCATACACTGACCGAACCTCTCAAAATTTTGCCCTTTATCTATATTATCGCCCATAGGCGAGGGCTAACTTAGACCTTAGCTTAAGACTACCTTAGTCATTCCCTAGCTTAGATCATTTCAACTCATACGCAGCAGATATTCTCTACTTAACCATTGGTCTACAGCCAATAGAATACTTGTCTGGTCGAATCACCTTGGCTAATAGTTAGTATACTGAACTACCAGCTAGCTCCAAGGTCTGTCCCGAACCCAAATCAAGGCATACAAATCTGAGGTTCCATTCCCTTAACCATTCTATCTAGATCTATGGAACATTGCTAGATCATACCTTTGCCACATCCACGGAGCTTGTTAGCTCATCGGCCCAGCTACTCTAGCTGAATGAACTCATAGACCAGCTGATCGAGCTGTCACACTCGAACTGAGCTAGGACCGAGCTATGGCCAGCTGCCATATACTGCGTCCAGCTCCTTTACACACAAAAAACAACTCCCTTAGGTACTTAGTCATTCAGCCAACCATCCCCACAGACATAAGTAACCCTTGAGAAGTCTTCAAACAGCTAAGGACATGCATCTGGCCCTTACCGGCTCATGCACTGTCCCACATCCTTTTGCCTTATCAACTTATGATACCAAGTCCAGCTCATGGACTAACAATGCCCATCAGATCCTGAGTCAATCAACCAACCACCCCACATGACCCAGAGCTGATGAGTCTTCACACGTACCTAACCAGCCATGGAACCATGTCCCAACGAAGCCGATCAGCCCACCTCTTACCACCGGTGCATCCTTTGATCAATCAGATCAGACACCTTGATCCATCATCTATGAATCAGGTCGTCCATCCTTACCCATGATCAGATCACACACGGGCTTCCTTGAATAATAACACCTAAGCTCAGTACTTATGGTTCACGCCATCAAGTACTAGCTATACTCTTATTCATGACTTGCTGCTGGTTCCAAACATATTGGACCTTGCAATCCACATGGTTCCTCTAATACCAGGACCCCCATGTGTCTCTTCCATGAGTCGGATTAATGGTTCACACATGACCAAACCCAACACAACTCCATCAGATAAGCATCAATATGCTCTCAGGTACAAAAATGACCTCTTCCAAATATGCTCCAAAAACTAATTAAAATTCATGATAATTCATGATAATTCCCAACTAAGAGAATGCCATAATCAGAATTTGCAGAACCGGCCTCGATCCTATAGATCTCGGCCAAAATCAGCCAAACCGGCCAAAATTGGACATCATCAAATCAATTCCTAAAAATTGATTAAAATACATGAAAACTCATGATAATTCATAACTAAGAGATTCCCATAATCAGATTCCAAAGAATCGACCCAGACCATATAGATCCTGATCATGAACAGCCCGGCCAAGGCCATGGGCACCATTCCTGAACCGGCCAAGGCCTTGGTTCAGTGCCATCAGGCCTGATCCAACAGACTACACCATAAACATTCCTAATATATATATTCCTCAAGGACGTGCCATACTTGGCCATGATCAATTCCACAGTCAACAGAATTGTAATTCAAAGGCAATCATAAAACCGGTTACCTTATACATGATCTGATTAGATCATGTGCCTTTCCTTATTATGTTCGACCATGCTATTCCAGTGCACGCAACTATCAACCCTTATCACATACCTCCTGTATTGATAAGATCCATTCATGGGTCGCACCCCTGATCCCTTCCATGGAACTTCCATGAAACCAGTTTCTACACTGCATCCACCTTCAAGGCTATTCATGCCATTGTGAGTGAAGTCCGGCCTTCTCCCTTCTCTCCTGGGTGTTTGCGTGTGTTCCCAAGATGCAGAGGAAGCCTAGGACGTGTTCATCAGTGGTGAAAACCTACCACAGGGTCGTTAATAACTACCCTTGCACTTCCATGAAACTGCCTTTCTACACACATCTGCCCTTAAGGCTGTCTTGGCCTTTAGGAATGAATTCCGGTCATCTACCTTCTCTCCTCACCATTTGCGTGTGTTCTCAGGCCCTGGAGGATGCGTTGGGTGATAACATGACGGATCAAAAGCCACCAGAAAGTCGTTCATAACTTTCCCCCTTGATCTCTCCCAAAACTGCCTCTCTATGGCCTTCACACCACCATGGGTCTTGGATTGGGAATCCGACCAACTCTCTGTCTTTTCTCTGTGTTTCTTTGTGTTTCAGGGTGTAGGACGAAGCCCTGGCGTGCCTGCAAAGGCACGGACTTGTTTTCCTTATATAGGAAAAGGGGTGGTTACTTCTTAACCATTGCATCCCTTCGGTATCATTTCTGGCCATTGATTTAATCAATGGTACAGATTGCACCCTTTCGCCTATGGCAGTTACCACACGCCCTGGAACTTCCAAACCACTCCTGGACATGTCCAAAACTATCCCACACGGACTGCCCATGCCCCTGGCTCAATCCCAAGAGCCCACCAGCCCATCGGCACACACGGGTCACCCACATGGCCCGGCCACTGTCCAGACCCGGCCCAACTGCCCAAGACCTGAACACTCAGTCCAGCTGAGTTGAGCTGATCCCCAGCTGATACCGCTGAGTGAGCTAGACCATCCAGCTCAGGGAGCTGACCTACACTTCAGTGAGCTACACCGAGCTGCACTACACTTCACCTAGCTGGTCGAGCTTGCTTACTGCATCGCCCAGCTGTTATACACTGTGTCCAGCTTGCTTCCTTTATCTTCTTCAATCCTTCTAAGTCCCTTGGTCAATTTCCAGACCTAGACTTAGTTTTCCCATTATCCATTCTGATCACTCACTTCATCGAGCTTCACCTGGATCTCGTCCAGCTAGCAGCTCGCTTGTCCAGCTCCTTTGAGCTTGCATCTGCCTTATTTTGGTTAGGTTCCAGCTTCCTGATTCCCTTAACCACGTTTTGGACCATGACACGCTCTGTCCGGACGGTCCTATCCAGGATCGGGGATGCTACACACAGGACGTCCGTGGCTGTCCATCAGTACACATATCAGCACGCTGGTCCTTGGACTCAGCATGCTGGCCCTTCCCATGGACTGTTTGGGTGATTTTGGCCTACATGGGCTGTCTGTTCAGTACACACATGACGTCCGTGGGTGTCCATCAGCACACACAGGACATCCGTGGCTGTCCGTCAGCACACACATGACGTCCTTGGCTGTCCATGTGTGTCAGTGTGTGTCCGTCAGCACACACAGGACGTCTGTGGCTGTCCATCAATACACATATTAGCACGTTGGTCCTTGGACTCGGCACGCTGACCTTTCCCATGGACTGTTCAGGTGATTTTGGCCCATGTGGGCTGTCTTTTCAGTGCACACCGGTCATCCGTGGGTGTCCACCAGCACTACAGGACGTCTGTGGCTGTCATTGGCTGTCCGTCAGTACACACATGACGTACGTGGCTGTCCGTGTGTGTCCGTCAGCACACACAGGACGTCCGTGGCTGTCCATCAGTACACATATCAGCACGCTGGTCCTTGGACTCAGCACGCTGGCCCTTCCCGTGCACTGTTTGGGTGATTTGGGCCCATGTGGGCTGTCTGTTCAGTACACACAGGACGTTTGGGGTGTCCACCAGCACACACAGTACATCCGTGACAGTCCGTTAGCACACACGAGACGTCCTTGGATGTCCGTGTGTGTCTGTCTGTGTCTGTCAGCACACACACGACGTCTGTGGCTTTTCATCAGTACACATATCAGCACGTTGGTCCTTGGACTTAGCACGCTGACTCTTCCCGTGAACTGTTCGGGTGATTTTGGCCCACATGGGCAGTCTGTTCAGTACACACAGGACGTCCGTGGGTGTCCGCCAGCACACACAGGACGTCCATGGCTGTCCGTGTGTGTCTGTCTGTGTCCGTCAGCACACACAGAACGTCCGTGGCTTTCCATCAGTACACATATCAGCACGCTGGTCCTTGGACTCAGCACGCTGGCCCTTCCCGTGGACTGTTTGGGTGATTTTTGCCCACGTGGGCTGTCTGTTCAGTACACACAGGACATCCGTGGGTATCTGCAAGCACAAACAGGATGTCTGTGGCTGTCCGTCAGCACACAGGATGTCCGCGGCTGTCTGTGTATGTCCGTGAGTGTCCGTGTGTGTCCGTCAGCACACACAGGACATCCGTGGCTGTCCATCAGTACACATATCAGCACGCTGGTCCTTGGACTCAGCACGCTGGCCCTTCCCGTGGACTGTTCGGGCTATTTTAGCCCATGTGGGCTGTCTGTTCAGTACACACAGGACGTCCGTGGGTGTCCGTCAGCACACACAGAACGTCCGCGTGTGTTCGTCAGCACACCCAGGACGTCCTTGGCTGTCCGTGTGTGTCTGTGTGTGTCCGTCAGCACACACAAGACGTCCGTGGTTGTCCATCAGTACACATATCAGCACGTTGGTCCTTGGACACAGCACGCTGGCCCTTCCCATGGACTATTCGGGTGAGTTTGGCCTACGTCCTTGGGTGTCCGGCAGCACACACATGACGTTCGTGGCTGTCCGTGTGTGTCCGTCGGTGTCCGTCAACACACACGTGACGTCCGTGGCTGTCCATCAGTACACGTATCAGCACGTTGGTCCTTGGACTCAGCACGTTGACCATTCCCATGGACTGTTCGGGTGATTTTGGGCCATGTGGGCTGTCTGTTCAGTACACACAGGACGTCCGTGGGTGTCCGCCGGAACACACAGGACGTCTGTTGCTGTCCATGCGTGTCCGTGTGTGTCTGTCTGTGTCCGTCAGCATACACAGGACATCCGTGGCTGTCCATCAGTACACATATCAGCACGTTGGTCCTTGGACTCAGCACGCTGACCCTTCCCGTGGACTGTTTGGGTGATTTTGGCCCACGTGGGCTGTCTGTTCAGTACACACAGGACGTCCGTGGGTGTCCGCCAGCACGCACATGACGTCTGTGGCTGTCCGTCAGCACACACAGGACGTCAATGGCTGTCCGTGTGTGTCCGTCAACACACACAGGACGTCCGTGGGTGTCCGTCAGCACACACAAAACTTCCGTGTGTGTTCGTCAGCACACACAGGACGTCCGTGGCTGTCCGTGTGTGTCCATCAGCACAGACATGACGTCTGTGGCTGTCCGTGTGTGTCCGTGTGTGTCCGTCAGCACACAAAGGACGTCCGTGGCTGTCCATCAGTACACATATGAGCACATTGGTCCTTGGACTCAGCACGCTGGCCCTTCCCATAGACTGTTTGGGTGATTTTGGCCCACATGGGCTGTCTGTTCAGTACACACATGACGTCCGTGGGTGTCCACCAGCACACACAGGACATTCGTGGCTGTCCGTGGCTGTCCGTCAGCACACCCAGGACGTCCTTGGCTGTCCATGTGTGTCAGTGTGTGTCCGTCAGCACACACAGGACGTCCGTGGCTGTCCATCAGTACACATATTAGCACGTTGGTCCTTGGACTCGGCACGCTGACCCTTCCCATGGACTGTTCAGGTGATTTTGGCCCATGTGGGCTGTCATTTCAATGCACACAGGTCGTCCGTGGGTGTCCACCAGCACTACAGGACGTCTGTGGCTGTCATTGGCTGTCCGTCAGCACACACAGAACGTCCGTGGCTGTCCGTGTGTGTACGTCAGCACACACAGGACGTCCGTGGCTGTCCATCAGTACACATATCAGCACACTAGTCCTTGGACTCAGCACGCTGGCCCTTCCCGTGGACTGTTTTGGTGATTTTAGCCCACGTGGGCTGTCTGTTCAGTAACACAGGACGTCCGTGGGTGTTCTCCAGCACACACAAGACATCCGTGGCTGTCTAAGGCTGTCTGTATCTGTCTGTGGCTGTCCGTAAGCACACACAGGACGTCCATGGCTGTCCGTGGCTGTCCGTGTGTGTCCGTGTGTGTCTGTGGGTGTCCGCCAGCACACAAATGACGTCCGTGGTTGTCCGTGGCTGTCCGTCAGCACACACAGGACATCCGTGTGTGTCCGTTTGTGTCCGTCAGCACACAGAGGACGTTCGTGGCTGTCCATCAGTATACATATCAGCACGCTGGTCCTTGGACTCAGCACGCTGGCCCTTCCCGTGGACTGTTTGGGTGATTTTGGCCCACGTGGGCTATCTGGTCAGTACACATAGGACATCCGTGGATGTCTGCCAGCACACACAGGACGTCTGTGGCTGTCCGTCAGCACACACAGGATGTTTGTGGCTGTCCGTGTGTGTCCGTCAGCAGACACAGGAGGTCTGTGGCTGTCCATCAGTACACATATAAGCACGCTGGTCCTTACAAATCTTATAAATAAGATATATCAAAATGACTTCGAATCTCGTCCTGCTCTGAATAAACTCGCCCAGCATGAATAAAAATCGACAATAATAATTAACACTGGACCAGAACCATCAAGAGATGGTTTTTCGACCAAAAGACAGCCCCGTCGAGATTAATTCACCGTGTCGATTTTTATTTAAATTCTGATCGATCAATCTTCAAACTGATCTTAAAAAAATTTCTCGACCAAAATTATATCTGCTCGTGAGGGTTATTACACAGGACGTCCGTGGGTGTCCGCCAGCACACACAGGAATTCCGTGGCTGTCTGTGGCTGTCCGTCAGCACACACAGGACGTCCGTGGCAGTCCGTGTGTGTCCGTGTGTGTCCGTCAGCACACACAGGACGCCTTTGGGTGTCCGCCAGCACACACAGGATGTCTGTGGTTCTCTGTGTGTGTACGTGTGCGTCCGTCTGTGTCCGTCAGCATACACATGACGTCCGTGGCTGTCCATCAGTACAAATATCAGCACGTTGGTCCTTGGACTCAGCACGCTGGCCCTTCCCGTGGATTGTTTGGGTGATTTTGGCCCACGTGGGCTGTCTGTTCAGTACACACAGGTTGTCCGTGGGTGTCCGCCAGCACATACAAGACGTCTGTGGCTGTCCGAGGCTGTCTGTCAGCACACACAGGACGTCCGTGGCTGTCCATGTGTGTCTGTGGGTATTCGCCAGCACACACAGGACGTCTGTGTTGCAGCCAGCAATTCAGCAGCTGAACCAGAGGTCGACCCAACACCCTACTCAACCAGCCAAGGCGCCAACCAGGACATACGTGCACTAAAAATGCCATATCTTACAAACCAGGAGGGTTTAAATCACGAGGCTAATTTTTATGGATTCGACACTCAAGAAGGAGTCCAGGCCAATTGGAATCTGCCCAAAATATTCACAGAGAAAGAAGTTATGAATTTTACAATTCAGAGGTTTCTCAGCCCGTCCATCTGCGAGTATGCGAATTTAGAAGAGGATTCAAGCCCAAAGAAGAAGCGGCCTGAACCAAAACCGATCATAGGAGTCAAGAGGAGTTTATTAGCTTTCCAGAAAGCCCAAGATCTCGAGAAATGGTCAAGGAAATTGGAAGATATGATCAATTTCCCAAAACCGGCCAAACCAGCTCTACACTTGCCTTATTTGGAAGATTTGGGTTTCACATCAAACCAACCTCAAAAATGGCAACCAGGAGACTTTCTAAGTCATTCAGAGGCACTCTAAAACATCATAGGAAGCACCCTGCCACACTGGATCAGGCGGATCCCAATCAAACCAAAAGATCAAGCCGGTTTGCATCAATTGGCCAAACCGACATCATTTAAGGAAAGTCTTCAACCAATTCAATTTGGTTCGACCCAGGGCTATCTATGGGAACCAGGAGATACTCTAGACCATTCAGAAGACATCCAAGACGTCCTCAGCTGGACCAGCACCCAGGAGATCAGGCGGATCTCTCTTCCCATCAACCTTCCATATTTGGCAACATCTACACTAAATGCTTTGGAGGAGTTTCTACAGAGTTTTGCCCAAGACCAACGGCCATATTCTCTTCTATTAAGACCAAGGAGTATTTCAGGAAGGCTTGAAGATCATGGCCACGTCCAGAAGCTATCAAGATACAAATCTTCACAAGTTTCTCTTTTGGAAGGAAGCAAATCAAGCCTAACGGCTATATTCCATGGAGTCATCAAAGCCTTTGCTCCCAAGACTTTAAGTTCAAGTTATTTTGTTTCCTTTTATCATTTTATGACTGTTAGAGTCTGTCCTTGTCGAGCCTATAAAGCTCTAGTCTTTGCTTCATTGTAAATAACCCATCTTTGAAAGTATTATGAATTATTCAGTTTTTCTAGTTTTGTCAAAACTATTGTTCTAAGTCTTTTGAGTGTGTGAGAAACAACTCTGGAGCAACTTGACTTATCAAAGCCTCCTTTCACAGAGCTTTATGGCGTCCATCATCCCATCTCCATCCATTAATCGATCTTGAGAGTGATACACATCCACCAAGACCGGTTCCATCTTCATTCATCTCCCATCCATTGATCCTTGTTGAGAGTGATACACATCCAGCAACAAAGATCCCATCCCCATCAATCTATCCCTTTTCTATTTGTTTTTATTCATATTATCATTTTGATTCATATTCATATTTGTTTCTGTTTGCATTATCAAACTCTAAAAACTCATAAAAATCGGTTCTCATTGTTCTCAGGTTGTAGCTTGGATCCAACCTCTATCAATTCGTGGGTTACCCCCCCTGTGCCTACAACATTTGGTATCAGAGCTTAAGCTCCTGAATCAGGTCCATTCTATCCTTGCATCATTCATCTTGTTTGCATTTGTTTTTCCATTTATAAATCAAAAAAAAAAACTGTTTTTGCATTTTTGTGTTCTTTGTTCATCATAAATTGAAAAGCCATAAAGAGTTGAGATAGGAGACGACCTGTTGTGCCTAATCTGAAGGAAAAAGAGCTGTTGGAGCTGGATGGCAAGAAGCTCCAAATAAGGCAAGTTGGGGTTAATGAGGATCCTCCTGATCCTATGTGGGCTGGTGCATGGAATGAACTTGTCTGACTCTTCTGGACCATTGGATGGACTTCCTGAATGCATAAATAGATCTCCTGGTCGCCAATGTCTTGTTTGAAACTGATTGAACCGGTTAGCTTCCAATTGAGGCAAATGTAGAACTGGTTTGACCGGTTTTAGAGATTGGATCATAACTTCATAATTCCGGGGCCATTTCTCCTGATCTTGGGCTTTCTGGAAACCTGAGAGATCCCTCTTGAATCCTATGATGGGCTTTGGTTCAGGCCGCTCTTTCCTTGGGCTGGAATCGCCTTCTAAAGTCGGATACTCGCAGATGGACGGGCTGGAAAACCTCTGACTTGTAAAATTCATAACTTCTTGCTCCGTGAATATTTTGGCTCGATTCCAATTGGGATGGACTCCTTCTTGAGTTCGGAATCCAATAAAATTTGTTTAATGTTGAAAGTACTTCTGGTTGTAGAGATATACGCCTTGGACTGAACCTAGGTCGCTGGTACCTCCTAGATGGCCGGTTTGGACGGTTTGGTGAGACTCTGGTTGAACTATGGATTTCGTGACCACAACACACGGCCCATCACATACCTTGTGAACCACGTCAGGTTTCTCCATGCTCTTCTCCTTGTCTTGATTTCCCATTCTTGACCGGAGTTAGTTCTCAAACGATCAGAGTCGCCGGAACACAACACCACACAATCGGCCTTTCTCTTGGCCGGAACTCTCTCTTTCTCTCTTTCTTTCTCTTTACGTTTTTCTCTGAGTATTTTATTCTGGAATTGGATAATGAAATCGACCAGAGAGCCCCCATATTTATAGAAAACGAAGGGGTAAGTCTTGCCCCACGAACAGGCACGACTTGCTAGCGAATGGGCACCATCGGCCAAGGGTTGTCCCCTTTCGGCCACTTGCATCCCTTCGCCCTTTCTGATTGGGTTTGGGGTCGGCCACAAGCCCAACCCACGCCCCAAGCCTCCTGGACTTAGCCCACGGCCTTGTCCTGAGACCCAACAGCCCATGGCCTCATGGCCGGACCTCACAGCCCGCCACTAACCCGGACCCGAACCATCGGCCTAAAGCCCGGACAGTCCGTCTAGCTGAGATGAGCTGACTCTCAGCTGCCTAAGCTGTGTGAGCTAGTAGTCCAGCTAGTGGAGCTGACTTAGTAGGGACTGAGCTAGAGTGAACTGAACCTAGCTTCATTGAGCTGGCCGAGCTACTCGTCCACTTCATCCAGTTACCGTCTTACTCGTCCTAGCTGTCGCTTAGCTTGTATAAGCTTAAGTCTAAGTTTCCTTATGTCCTTAACCTTCTTTAAACATTTCCGAAGTTGGGAGACGTGGAACACATTATGAAATGCGTCCATCTTGGCCGGCAAGTCCAACTTGTAGGCTACCATCCCAACTCTCTCAATGATCTTGAACGGCCCCAAGTATCTCGGATCTAACTTCCGTCTTCCGGAAATCCGGACTCGTCCTTTGAAGGTAATCATTTTGAGATACACCAAGTCACCTACTTGGAACTCGAGATCTTTCCTTCTTCGATCTGCATAGTTCTTTTGGCGGTCTTGTGCCTGTCTCATCTTGTCCCTCAAGAACTTGATCTTTTCGGTTGTCTCTTCGAAAATCTCCGGACCAATCATGCTGCGTTCCCCAACTTGGGTCCAGCATAAGGGTGTCCTGCATGGACGCCCATACAGAGCTTCGTATGGCGACATGCCAATACTACTATGGAAGCTATTGTTGTAAGCAAATTCTACCAGAGGTAGATGTTTCTCCCAGGAATCACCCCAGTCTAAAACACATGCTCGCAACATATCTTCCAATGTCATATTGGAAGATATGTTGCGAACATCAAGTGACCAACAATCAAACAAGAACATGATCGGCCAACCAATGATACCGCATAGCCTTAATATCCACCACCCTTCACAAGAAATCACTCAAACACATACAGGCCAACGTCAGGCCTACACTTACGAAATACACATCAAGCCTAATCCGGTACCTAAACCAGACTTAGGACTTAATGTCATAACCTGCAAGCAAATCAATCAACCACAATCACAATAATAACTATGAGTATCACGACTCGATCTAACTAGTAACACCGTATATCGGTGCTACACTGACTCGAGGGTTCCATAACCCTCTACGACACTCTAACACAACACAACACACTACCCCGGGAAATGGTGACTTAGTGTTCATCCTCTCTATCGGCAATATCCTATCTTCCTACCACAAAGGCCAGAAGAAGGAACTTTCAACCGACCGCGGCCCACAGTCCTTCGGGTCACCGCGCGACAGCCCACAGTCCTTCGGGTCACTGCCACATTACACCGTCGTGTAATCACTCAGCCATAGGCCATGATCCCGTCTCTCTGAGTCTTCCCGATCCAACGAATAAGGGGTTTCCTTAAACCCGCTGGGTACGAGGCTGAGGAAACACTAATCACCCCTAAACAAGCCTAGTATGGACGGGTTACGCTCATACTGTCGGCTACAACACACTAATCCTAATAAGACCAGGACTCCTACCACAAACTTAAATACACTAAGGAGTCTATGACACTAACACCAGTACTCGTAGTCCAGCCTATATGGCATAGGACTCGTAGTACCAACACCACAACAAGGAGATTGGCCTATATGGCCAAATATCCCCTGAACAACAGCAACTAAACAACTAAACCAGTTAGTCACTCCCTTACCAAGAGATGACTAACCTCAATCAGCAAGATTAATTAAACGAGAAATCATTTAATTAAATCTACTCAATCAATCTACTCAATCAAACCGTTACCCAGATAGTTCGGCCTTCTGCTACGACACTATCTTTAAAGATAAGGGGAACCTGCACTCAACCATATCAACACGCAAGAATAGAAAACATGATGCATCCTATTCTTAGTCCTAATCAGGTTATCAACTCAGTCTTAATTCCATTCATCTCAGCTTAGCCCTTGCTAAACTGAGTCCGGTTCCATAAATAAAATAACCCTAAGGACTCTACTATTCAATAGCGTGATCATTCTACTCTATATGCGACTCGATCTATCCTAAATTCCAAGTGGAATTCAAACAAACCAACTCACAGTGTTCTTACAGCTGGTTGATCGGAGAGAGCCTAGCCAAAACCCAATGCCTCTGTCTTCAATGGACTGGTATGGACGAATCAGGACTTGGACAGAACCTCCTCGGACTTCTGGATCTTCTTCTCGGACTTTCGGTAGAACAATGGCTCTTAAAAATGCTCTAACTTCTTCAAAACAGCTCCAAATCCTTCACTTCCTTTTTCTACTTCACTTTCTCTCTCTAGCCCAAGTTTTAGAGTGATGTTTGAGTGTGTGGAATGAATGAAACGAGCTGGGGGAGCTGGGTTTATATAGATATGGCCAACCATTGAAATGGTGCCACTCCATCGCCTGTGTGTCATCCCGCATGCTTCCGGTCGCATGCGCGGCGACACACGGGCGTCCAAATGTCACCATGCATGACTCCTCTGCATGCCAGAAGCCAGCACCACGTCCAGATGTCATTCAGCATGGCTGGAGCTTATGCATCGCGACACACGGGCCTCTGGGTGTCAAGACGATGCCATGTCGTGCTTTGGGTGTCATGCTGCATGTGAGGCTTCATCCTGCGGAGACATGTCGTGCTACAGAGACACTAAGATGCTTGGATGAAGGACAGCACGTCCTGATCCCTCAGATAGGGCCACCTCGAGCTTCCCGGTTGATTTGTGCGATTTCGGTCTTTCTGGTGAATTTTCGTCCCGCGATCAATCCCGAATATTTTTCCGCTCCCGTTCTGATTCTCTAAATATTTTTAATAAACTCCAGATGAATACTGAGATCCTCTAAAAATATTTCCCGAGCCTCCAGCTTTTTCTAATAATTTCGAAAAACCGAAATTAGGGTTTTCGACCAACTTCGGGTTTTCCCGTCATGCTTGCTTCCCGTCCTGCTTACTCCCGTCATGCTTCCAAATTATAATATCTCTGAAATAATATTCTGATGATAGATGTGAAGTTTCGCGGAAAACTTAGTGGCTAAGAAATGTCGTGTTTCTGAAACGTCGAGCTTCAACCGTCGTGCTTCCAAAAATGTGATTCTTCCAAAATCTTCGTCTGATCAATCTAAGACTCTTCTAAGAAAGGTAGAGCAGCTTAATATGTCTCATGGTTCACTCACGATCCATTCTTCGACCACATCCTACTTCGAACTTCTCGGTTGGCCCGTACCGCCCGCGGTTCGATCATCAAGTTGATGCTCGACCAATCTTCTGTCTTCTCCGAACCATGTTAAGTTTTGTGTGATCAAAACTCAACATTACTCCAAATATGTAATCTCCCAAAAGCTTGGCTCCAGATTCTGACTTTCCCTTGCTCGATCATTTTATCCCGAAGGGCGGGTTATCACATTCTTCCCCCCTTAATAGAATTCGTCCTCGAATTCTTAGTTGTCCAATGGCTCAGCTTCACGACATGTTCATCCCCTTGATGAAAATTTCTCCTTGGATCACTTGTCTCGCGGTCTTGATCACTTGATGTGCTTCTTTATCGGTTTGCCCTTGGTTTCCTCCATTCGGTTTCTCTGGTCTCCACCCAAACTTCTGGTTCTGAACTCACTCCGTCTTGATACATCTCAAAGCATTCCTTTAGTCTTGAATCCGTCCTTCACTTCTTGATTTCCCATGCTTCACTCATTCTTAACTCATCTCCATATCGCTTTACTCTCATGCGGAATTCATCTTCATATTGCTTCACCGTATCTACTGCTCTCCCATGAGTCTCCTTCTCAAAGTTGCCACAAAACTCCTCACTTGATGAATACTGAATCGTCTTCTTGCATTTACTCTACCATAAGGCGCACCATCTTTGCTTCTGATCACTGAAACCTTTCTTTTCCCAAAACTGATGAAGTCCTTTCTCAACGAAGTCTTGCTCATACTTGTCCAGTCCATACCACTGTCCAGTCCCTCTGAATCTCTCTCTCTTCACTTTGGGTTTTTAGCCTTGAACTCTTTTCACTTTAAGGTTTCCATTCCTTAAAGTTCCGATCAACGAACACACAAGCTGCAACTCAAAAGAACACTTCACATGCAAGTTAGTAGACAATTAATCAAATAATCTACTAACCCAGCAAATACTAACAATTCAACCTAACCGCAATTCTAACCAGAAACCTAACAGTTCTACCCAAGCAACCTAACAGTTCTAGATTCCACTATCTCAATCCTAATTCCTAAAACCACAAATCCTATCGCTGGACGTGACCGGTTTCCCTAATGCCTTTTGTGACTCAATTTGACTTGATAAATATTTAAAACCGATTAAATCATGAGTTCCGGAAGCATGGACGAAACCATGCTCTGATACCACCTCTGTAACACCCCCGAACCGTCCTAGACATATGGTCGATCAACCGGCCAACAATCAAACAAGAACATGACCGATCGACCGTCCAATACCCAGGGTTGGAGGTGAAAGGCCAACCGGCCAGCCAACAATCAAACAAGAACATGACTGACCGTCCAACCCAACACCATGGTCCGGAAGCGCTACGTGACGGGCTAGGGACAATCCGGTCAGAGTCACAAACTTTACTCCACGACCTAGACCAGTTCATCCACTAACTCGTCCCGCTGCGTCAAGGCATAAGGCTTTGCAACCCGTACCTAGAGTTAGCGTTTTCCGTTAGATCAAGGCCTAAGGCTTTTCAACCCGTACCTCGACCTAACGTTGTGTTAGACCGAACTAGTCAAATATCAGAGTACTCATGAAGCGCATATAAAACAATTACTTTTATTGATTCAAGAAATATTCATACATTGAATAATTCAAGACTGGGCCCGGCCTAATGCCAAATCAAGTCAACATAACACAATTCACAATACCGTTTACAAAAGGCATGAAAATCTACACCGGCGGTCCTAACGTCCAGCACCAAGCTATCCGATCATCCTTACCTAAAGCGACCTGCAAAAAGGACAACAGAGTTGGATGAGTAATCTAGTATTACTCAGTGAGCTGGCGGCCTCTACCCGCAACCTAGACTCTACCCAGACAACCCAAAATAACAATCAATCTAGCCCTAGCATGCAAAAAAAGCTAAGGCTAAGCAAACCGTTACTAAGTTAGACTTGGCCTCCTGCCATGATCTAGCTTCAAGTAACGGGAACCTGCATTAAAACAGGTCAACAAACAATCCCTAGTTAACCATATATACGCCTGAGTTCAATACTCATGTAGTGTTAGACACTTAGACTATGCAAGTATCATTAATCGATCGACCAACAATCAAACAAGAACATGATCGGCCAACCAATGATACCGCATAGCCTTAATATCCACCACCCTTCACAAGCAATCACTCAAACACATACAGGCCAACGTCAGGCCTACACTAACGAAATACACATCAAGCCTAATCCGGTACCTAAACCAGACTTAGGACTTAATGTCATAACCTGCAAACAAATCAATCAACCACAATCACAATAATAACTATGAGTATCACGACTCGATCTAACTAGTAACACCGTATATCGGTGCTACACTGACTCGAGGGTTCCATAACCCTCTACGACACTCTAACACAACACAACACACTACCCCGGGAAATGGTGACTTAGTGTTCATCCTCTCTATCGGCAATATCCTATCTTCCTACCACAAAGGCCAGAAGAAGGAACTTTCAACCGACCGCGGCCCACAGTCCTTTGGGTCACCGCGCGACAGCCCACAGTCCTTCGGGTTACTGCCACATTACACCGTCGTGTAATCACTCAGCCATAGGCCATGATCCCGGCTCTCTGAGTCTTCCCGATCCAACGAATAAGGGGTTTTCTTAAACCTGCTGGGTACGAGGCTGAGGAAACACTAATCACCCCTAAACAAGCCTAGTATGGACGGGTTACGCTCATACTGTCGGCTACAACACACTAATCCTAATAAGACCAGGACTCCTACCACAAACTTAAATACACTAAGGAGTCTATGACACTAACACCAGTACTCGTAGTCCAGCCTATATGGCATAGGACTCGTAGTACCAACACCACAACAAGGAGATTGGCCTATATGGCCAAAGATCCCCTGAACAACAGCAACTAAACAACTAAACCAGTTAGTCACTCTCTTACCAAAAGATGACTAACCTCAATCAACAAGATTAATTAAACGAGAAATCATTTAATTAAATCTACTCAATCAATCTACTCAATCAAACCGTTACCCAGATAGTTCGGCCTTCTGCTACGACACTATCTTTAAAGATAACGGGAACCTGCACTCAACCATATCAACACGCAAGAATAGAAAACATGATGCATCCTATTCTTAGTCCTAATCAGGTTATCAACTCAGTCTTAATTCCATTCATCTCAGCTTAGCCCTTGCTAAACTGAGTCCGGTTCCATAAATAAAATAACCCTAAGGACTCTACTATTCAATAGCGTGATCATTCTACTCTATATGCGACTCGATCTATCCTAAATTCCAAGTGGAATTCAAACAAACCAACTCACAGTGTTCTTACAGCTGGTTGATCGGAGAGAGCCTAGCCAAAACCCAATGCCTCTGTCTTCAATGGACTGGTATGGACGAATCAGGATTTGGACAGAACCTCATCGGACTTCTGGATTTTCTTCTCGGACTTTCGGTAGAACAATAGCTCTTAAAAATGCTCTAACTTCTTCAAAACAGCTCCAAATCCTTCACTTCCTTTTTCTACTTCACTTTCTCTCTCTAGCCCAAGTTTTAGAGTGATGTTTGAGTGTGTGGAATGAATGAAACGAGCTGGGGGATCTGGGTTTATATAGATATGGCCAACCATTGAAATGGTGCCACTCCATCGCCTGTGTGTCGTCCCGCATTCTTCCGGTCGCATGCGCGGCGACACACGGGCGTCCAAATGTCACCATGCATGACTCCTCTGCATGCCAGAAGCCAGAACCACGTCCAGATAACATTCAGCATGGCTGGAGCTCATGCATCGCGACACACGGGCCTCTGGGTGTCAAGACGATGCCATGTTGTGCTTTGGGTGTCATGCTGCATGTGAGGCTTCATCCTGCGGAGACATGTCGTGCTACGGAGACACTAAGATGCTTGGATGAAGGACAGCACGTCCTGATCCCTCAGATAGGGCCACCTCGAGCTTCCCGGTTGATTTGTGCGATTTTGGTCTTTCTGGTGAATTTTCGTCCCGCGATCAATCCCGAATATTTTTCCGCTCCCGTTCTGATTCTCTAAATATTTTTAATAAACTCCAGATGAATACTGAGATCCTCTAAAAATATTTCCCGAGCCTCCGGCTTTTTCCAATAATTTCGAAAAACCGAAATTAGGGTTTTCGACCAACTTCGGGTTTTCCCATCGTGCTTGCTTCCCGTCCTGCTTACTCCCGTCATGCTTTCAAATTATAATATCTCTGAAATAATATTCTGATGATAGATGTGAAGTTTCGCGGAAAACTTAGTGGCTAAGAAACGTCGGGTTTCTGAAATGTCGAGCTTCTAAACCGTCGTGCTTCCAAAAATGTGATTCTTCCAAAATCTTCGTCTGATCAATCTAAGACTCTTCTAAGAAAGGTAGAGCAGCTTAATATGTCTCATGGTTCACTCACGATCCATTCTTCGACCACATCCTACTTCGAACTTCTCGGTTGGCCCGTACCGCCCGCGGTTCGATCATCAAGTTGATGCTCGACCAATCTTCTGTCTTCTCCGAACCATGTTAAGTTTTGTGTGATCAAAACTCAACATTACTCCAAATATGTAATCTCCCAAAAGCTTGGCTCCAGATTCTGACTTTCCCTTGCTCGACCATTTTATCCCGAAGGGCGGGTTATCACAGTGGCCCTGCATCTAATATCATTTCCAACCAAGTTACATTTACTAGTTACTTTGCTTGTTACTATTGCTATTTCGTTTAAACATTTACAAACTCTTAGAATTAATAAACACTAGATTTAATTGTTCCCTTGCTCCTTGTGGATTTGATCCCTAATTACTACATCTGAACCTCTTTTGATGAGAGTAACACTCCTTAGGGTAATTTGAGTGGTTTCAAATTTGGCGCCATTGCCGGGGAGCTTTGATCGCCATTATATTTAGTTTTATTGATTCTTATTCTTTTCTCTACCCCCTTTCTAATAATCTTTTTCTTGTCTTTTCAGGTGCATGCCCAGCGGTACCAGCGGTAATAATTTGTCTTTTCTCTACTTGCTGTTCTCAGACGATCCTGCTCACTTGGAACGCACCATCCGTAGAGGTCAACGTTCCACATCGCTCGACGCAACAACTTCGTCGTCGATCGATACGCACAACCAACCGTCGACCGACAC
This sequence comes from Brassica napus, assembly GCF_020379485.1. Classification (NCBI taxonomy): domain Eukaryota; kingdom Viridiplantae; phylum Streptophyta; class Magnoliopsida; order Brassicales; family Brassicaceae; genus Brassica; species Brassica napus. The sequence continues at coordinate 63,563 of NW_026014511.1, forward strand.
CAGACCTTCATCGTCGATCGATCCCAATTTTTCGACAACGATCGATACTACACCACGTACGTCGATCGATACCGTGTCGTCAAAAATGGTAAACATTATTATTCTAACACAGGACAAGAACGCAAACCTGTATGACCAAGACGGTCATCTGCGTAATGCAACAGGTCAAAAAATAGACGCTCAGGGGACTGTAATCCCTGATGCTAATGCTACAGGAGCTGCTCAACCTGTAGATGAGGACGCTCGATCGAAACCACTGGCCTACTACAATCGCCCAGATGAGTACTATTCCAACAGATCAGCTATTCGACTTCTGGAGATCCAGAAGCAGAATTTCGAGCTGAAGCCTCAATACTACACCCTCGTGTCGCAGATACCCTACTCTGGGTTACCGCACGAGCATCCTATGGACCATCTGGAACGGTTCGAGGATCTAATCGCTGCTATTCGGATGGAAGGAGTCCCTGAAGATTACCTGCTGTGCAAGCTCTTCAGATACACGCTGAATGGAGAAGCGATGCACTGGCTTAGGCAGCAACCCACAGGATCTTTAACATCCTGGGCCGACATCAAGAATGCTTTCTTACGAAACTTCTTTGATGAGGCGCGCGCTGAAGAACTTCGGAACAAAATTTCTACATTCTCGCAGGAGGCTGGAGAGTCCTTCAAAGATGCGTGGATTAGATTTAGGTTCTTCCAGCGAGACTGTCCACACCACGGATTTAACGAAGTGCAGCTGCTAAGCACTTTTTTCCGAGGTCTCGCCTTACAGTATCAAATGGCTCTTGATATGGCGAGTGATGGAAACTTCACTACTCGGAATCCGTTGGAAGCTGTGAGACTTATCGAAAACCTTGCTAACAGCAGCAGCACCCAAAACACTGACTCTGAACGGAAGAAGTCTGTAGCATCTATCGGGAAGGAACAAATGGACGAAGTAAGAGCTAAGTTAGATATGGTGCACGAGCTTCTTAGGAAGCAAGTCTGTTCAGCTGAAGGAGAAGTAGCAGATACGGAAGGAGAAGAAAATGTGAACTATATCGGAGGTACCGGATTCCAGAAATTTGGAAACCAGGGCGGAAACAGAAACTTCTTCGGAAATGGTCAAAGAAGTAACCAGAGTTCACAATTTAAAAAACCCTTCAACAACAGCAAAAGCTACTCGAACTCTTACTACCAAAATCCACCACCCAGAGTCAGGAAAGCAAGATCCAAGAAATGCTTGATCGAGTACTGTTGGGAAAACAACAAATCACCGTGGATTTTAATGGTAAAATAGACTCCGCCTACAAAAATCTGAACACCAAAATCGAGATCTTAGGGACTAAGGTGAGAAAACTTGAAACGCAAGTAATTCAGACGGGCGAGACTATAAAAAGGCAAGAAGCTTTCGCTAGAGAGGCAGGAGCCGACAAAGGGAAACACCACGTAAATGCCATCATAGATGATGATTTCTGGCAAGTGGTGAGAAATGAAAAGCTTGAGGAAGGAGACTTCGAAATCGAAAGTTCCATGAGTCTCGGCGGATCCCAATGGTGTCGACCGATGTCGATGAACTCACATCGATCGACAGACCATGACGAAGATCGATGGATGGATTACTCCAGTCATCGATCGACGTCGTCCGCTAACTCGACTGATTGCAATGCAGTTCGAATTCTAACTCATGAAGAATTCGCAGCTAAGCATCCTCACCCACCCTCCCCTGTCTATGATAAAATCGATCGATCGGTTGAGCCAACCATCGATCGACAGAGTGAGTCCGACATCGATCGTCACACCCCACTCCCATCGATCGACATGCACCTCTGACATACCGAGTGCGGTTACCCTCAATCGATAATGATTACATCAACGCGCTCAGACGACCACCTAAACCATTAGCTAGCCCACCCGAACCAAAACCCAACCCTTTAAATAGTTCACCAGAACCAGTTCAAGAAGAATAAGAAACTAAAGGGAGAAGGTTAAGGAAAAGAAAGGAGAAGATTCCTAAGAACCTTAAGAGGGAAGCTAACGAAAAGGAGATGGATGGTTTCACTAAAAGAATCCTCAGAATCCCAATCGAAAAAGCTTTTGATGAAGCTTACTTCACACACCGGTTGTGGATGTTCTTCAGAGAAACAAGGGTAACTGAGGAGGACATTAGGAGAATGTTTCAACAAGTCAGAGAGAAGATGAAACACAGTGTGTTGTCAAGGGTGTTGTCAAGGATGAAGAGTGATCCTGGGAAGTTTGCAATACAGGGTGTTGTCCAGGATGAAGAGTGATCCTGGGAAGTTTGCAATACCATGCATAGTCAAGGGTGTTGAATTTCCCCATTAAATGTGTGACACAGGAGCATCAGTTAGTATCCTCCCTAGGATCATGGCAGACCAGCTTGGTTTGACCATCAAACCTTCAACATAATCCTTCACATTCGTGGATCTTTCAGAAAAACTATCAGGAGGTATCATAAGAGATATGGAGGTACAGATTGGTAATGCCCTTGGCCCTGTAGATTTTCATGTCCTAGACATCGAGCTTAACTGGAACTCTTCACTTCTGCTTGGAAGATCTTTCCTGGTTACAGTAAGAGCCGTATGTGACATGAACAAAAACAAATTGTGTCTGACGCTGATAGACCCCTACATCCACTACGACCCCATCAGACCTAAGACAAAGGTTATTAATTCTGTGGATTACGGGAAAGAACTTGGCTTCATTGGCGCATGCCATTGTGGAGCAGAGTATGAATCGGAGTACAAAACAGAGTACTCGGAATCGATCGACACCCCCACCTTTCCATCGATCGATTCCAATGAGTCAACTGTGATCGATGACCGCAACAACACATCACTCGATCTAAAGCAGCCGGTTGACCATTTCGCTCCACCTAATCATTGTTACCCCCACTTTGCCTTCCAACCTCCAAGCAAGAGAGGACGTGATGATTATTCCATTGGCAGTTGGGCAGACAGTGGTTTCCATGAAAGTTTTGCAGTTGACACTGTAATTACTTCATCTAACGAGGAACATACAGAGGAATACGATGAGGATTATTGGAAAGAACGTGCAATAGAAATGTCTTTGCAAGATGAAAGATTTGAAACACACAAGTTCACCAACACATTTCCAACATCGATCGCCGAAGTGCACTCCACATCGGTCGATACCCACCCTCGTCCAGCAAAACAACCGCTCACATCGATCGACACCCACACAGGAACATCGATCGATATTCGCGCCGCAGCGAAAATTCAGGAGCAGGAGAATATTCCCTCTCCAACTAGGTTTAGATATACCTATATAAAACGTTTTGCACCCCCGAAACCACTTCCACACACCAGAGCAGACACACAAGCAAAAAAAGATGAACACTCTTCCATCTACATCAACAGGAAAATCCATGAAGAGCAATCATCTCAAGAACACATGTTCTGCAGAAATTACTCTGCCATCGATCGATGCATCTGTATCTACATCGATCGATACTACTCTAAACCCTAATCTTTCTATTTCTAAATTGACTGATAATGCAAACATTGATTACGGTTTTCTAACACCTGATGAATTTGGTATTTTCTGGGACCCAGATGGCAATGCACGTGCAATGGATGGAAGGATCTTACAAGTGTCCAGAGAGGACATAGCAGATATCCTTCAAGTAGCCAATGGACCTGACAACCTATTCTCACAGCAACGTGGCACTTCAGACGTCATTCAAACATATCCAAACAATCACGTAGGAGTCGCCACAACAGAAATCAATCCAGATCTATCACGCCAACCAAAAGGGCAACCATCGATCGACGGGACAACTGAGACATCGGTCGACAGGGTAACACCAACGTCGATCGATAGGGATGAACCGACGTCGATCGATAGACGTTATGAATTTGGAAACCATGCTTTTGACATGTACGAAGCCAGAAAGTTCACTTGGGAACGAAGGGACGAGTATGGAGTCTACAGAGATGAGTGTGGACACGTACGAGGCATAGCACGTGAGATGATACATGTCACAAAGGACGACATCAGGAAATTACAGGAAAGAGCATCTTTTTTTGAAGAGAGCCACATCTGTCTTCCAGAACATGCCACTTCCTTCACTCACAAGACTGGCACCAGAACTCTACAGCAAAGATGAAATGAATGAGATGGTGTTTGGTATTTGTGAAGCTCAGGAAAGACTGGGAGAGGAGCTCGAATCTTTGGTAGAAGATACACATCAACCTTTGGATAGAGGCTACAATGAGCTTTTCAGAAGTATGGCAGAAATGAGGACATAAATTGAGAGTTTACGTCAGCAACTTGAGAAGGAAGCCACGACCTCAGCATCGATCGACGCACCACACGCACCATCGATCGACGTCAGTCTTCCTACATCCCAGATCCCTGCAGAACCGTAATATTCAGCACAACACAAGGATGAATGGGAAGTCTCATACATCGACACAAGGATAAACGACGTGTACTACACTCTCAACAACAACGTGGACTGGCTGAGCAGTAAAATCGAGCTACTACAGCAAGATCTGGATACCATTCGCAAGAAGGACCAACAACCAGCCACATCGATCGACATGTGTACAATCACATCGCTCGACGCTAAGCCAAATTCAGCATCGATCGACAGGCTACAAGGGCCTTGGATCGATGGAAAGAATCCTGTGGAGTTACTTCCTTACACAGCAGCAGAGGTTGACAAGATCACATCTAAGATCTACACTGCTATAGACAACATGGAGGAACGACTTGACAAACGCTGCGATGACATCTACTTTCAATTCGACAACAAAATCAGTGGACTAGACAGCCACGCAGAATGGCTACAGAAAGAAGTCAAAACCATTCAGAGGCAACCCGCAGCTCAGCACCAGATATCAGCATCGATCGACAGGACGAGAGCGAAATCGCTCGATGGTAAGTCGCCAAGATCGACCGACGAACACATAATCGCATCGATTGACGCCGATTCTACACCATCCGGCGAGCAGCTGATACACAAGACGTTAGAGTCAATGCAAAAGGAACTGACAGAACTTTCAGCATACGCCTATGACAACATAGGCTGGCACAAGGTCAGCATTGACAACATTCAAGATAGGCTACAAAACATCTCCAATGCACTTGAGAAGATGGATGACAAATGGACAAGAAATGATGAGGCCACAAGAAGTTTCATTGCATCTTGGTCCAGAATGCGCAGAGATGACGTGGATGCTTGCTTTCCAACAAGTAGCTGTTTCTCCACCAAATAGCCAATCACTACCACAGTCAAGCTAAATGATTATAACCAAGCGCTGAGTGGGAGGCAACCCACTATTAGGTATTTTAGTTTGGTTTTATTACCTAGCATTTATTTACTTTCGTTTTATTTCTTTCAGATTTAGGAGACCCAAGTAGGAGGACCTGCATATCGACCGCCGACGAGACGTCGACATCGCTCGACATGGACAACCACACGACGATCGATGTAACATATTTCCATCGATCGATATCTACTCCGGTCAGATGTATATTCCCTACTTGTTACATTTCGTACATCATGACCTATTTCATCTTAACTCCGACTGAGTTACACTGGAACAGTGTAATTTTAGTATGGGGGGAGATTTACTGATATAATTTATTTTATTTTTATATAAATGGAATTTTAATAAATTATGTTTAGCTATTGAAAATAAGGACTATAATCTTATATTGATTTAAACTTGAATATCTAACCAATCTTTAGAACCATTTTAGATTTACTGATTGCAGATAGCACTATAGATGCTAAAGCTATCAACTACACACTTGCCTTGAAACGTATGAAGCAACCAAAGCTGATTTCCAACACTAAACCTGACATAACCGCTTGTCTTGGGGCTTGGTATACATGGGATCGGATTCATCAGACAAGTCTGGAAGGTAACGCCTGGTGTAGATTATTTATCACATTTTCTCTCTCTAAATTTCGACCCTAGAATAGTTAGTGAGTACATAAAAAAAATAATAATAATAATAAAAAAAAAATAATAAGATCTATTGTTTACTTAGGATGAGTCTGAACAGGACTTGGTGGCTAAAACCATTAAGGCTTGATTCATAAAGACTCCAATAAAAGAGTTCGAAACTGGACTTGGAGGCGGCAATCTTTAAGGTTCGCTTTCGCAAAGAACTCTTGGATATAGGTCAAAAAGAAGTGAACAGAACTTGGTGGCAACCACCATTAAGTTTTGATTTATGGAAGCCTGTCCAATCTTGGTCACTCATCCTGCAATTGAAGCAGACTTTGACTCAAGAGAGAAAATTAGAGAGAGAGAAACTAGGAACTAACTTTTACCTGCAGATCCAGATACTTGTCTGAAATCCTTGCATCCTATGATCAATACTCCCAAGGTAAAGCATTCACTTTATATTTATGCTAAGAAATAAAATCAGTAGAGGGGATGTCAGACGTGAATTGATGAGTTGTGTTATGTTAGAAATGGTTGCTAAGCTAGGATATTGCATAGTGTGCTTCTGTAATTAGGACTTTTTAAATATGGTTGCAAAATTGTTGAAGAAAAGATTTCTTGCTTTAAAATCTTAAGCCCCTAATATTTTCAAACCTCTTCAGAGAGACTGCCTATATGTTTTGCTTGAGGACAAGCAAAAGGGTAAGTCTGGGGGAGTTGATATACCTTGGATTTGTCCCGTTTTCATCCATGGTATATAGGTGTTTTACTATATATATATATATATATATATATATCTATGTTTTCTACTCTTCTAGGTATGTTTTCAGGTTCAGGTGCATTTCGGAGTAAAGCTATGAGTTTGGAGCATTTTGGAGCTTAAAGGACATTTCACCCGAGCTGACCACGTAGAAGTCGTCGAGAGGAAGAACAATCGATCGATGCGCATCAGTGCTATCAATCGACACCAGGAGATGCCTCGACAGATGAAGATTAATATCGATCGATGTACACAAGTACCATTTGTCTATCATCTCAACAATAAGGAGTGCTCTAAGTTTTGCATATGGATGTGAGAAGCATTTGCTGCGCACTCTTGATTTTCTGATACTATCTGAGAAGTAAGGAGTCAATGGTAATTGAGAACCTCCTTTGGTTCGTTTCCGCTTCTTCCAATTTCTCCCCTTCTTTCCCACAGACTTGTGTAATCTCACTCTGGACTTCCTGGCATCATCTGAGAAGTGAGGAATCAATGATAACTGAGAACCTACATTGATTCTTTTTTTCTTCTTCCAGTTCCTCCACTTCTTTCCCCCAGACTTGTCTGAATGCGTGGTGGTATCTCCATAAAAAATATTTCCACACAATTCATACTCATTATGCTCTGATTTGCGTCTGGTGTCGATCAATGGTATCTGATCGGTATCGATCGATGATTAAGTGTTAGTGTCGATCAATTCCAATTTGCTGATGTCGCTCGATGGTGCTTCTGCTGAGCCTTCATCTCTAAATCTCAGCCCTCTCTGAGAAGCATCTACATGAGGTTGATCATTCAATACCTCAATGTAAGAACTCAGATACACACCTTTATCTGGTGGGATAGGAGATTCAACTTCAAACACTGCACATGGAACCATAATCTTCACAGGATCTTGTATCCTCTTCATTCTTTTGCAAATCCCAACACCTTCTTCTTCGCATAGAGGTGGTCTTAGATTTTCGGGAACATCAAGGTGTGAGGCTCCAGACGTGTGTTCTTTTCTTCCAACCAGTTCTGGTTCAATCATGTATCCTGATAGTTCATTCCAACATCGGTGTCGATCGATGCAATCGGGTGGGTATTGAGCGATACAGTCGGGTGTATGTTGATCGATGTTAGACGACGACTGTAGATCGATGTCGTAGGGTGGGTGTCGATCGATCTCATCAGGTTTATGTCGGTCGATGTCTTCAGCTTTTAAGGAATTTTCCAGACCTTTTCCCGAAGCGGGCTGATCATCAAGCTTCTGCCGAAGCCATTCTTCCAACTCCAGAAAGTCTTTCAGAGTGACTTTGTCGACATCTGAGGTAAGATCACAGCTTGATTCATCGATGCTCTCCTGTGTCGAGTTTGCAATGTGCTGAGGACAATTCAATTTCAAGTGGAATCGATCGATGAAAAAAGTCTGTGTCGATCATTTCTGAGGTACTGGGGTCGATCGACGATGAGGTGGGGGTGACGATCGATGTTATGGTAAGGGTGTCGATCGATGATGAGCTCGTGTCACTAATATCAGCTACTTCTACTGTGCTCAGCTTTCCAGACTCATGTTGCTCATCATCCTCCACCATATATTCCAGCATAGACCTTATCTCAATCTCTAGATTTGCTGCAGCATCATAGAGAAATTTGTTGACGAAGGCGTATCTGATGTCATTCCAGGTAGTGAGAGATCCTAGTGGCAACTTCCTGAACCAATAAGTTGCTTCTCCAACAAGAGAGTATGAGAATAATTTGCATAAATAGTAGTCTTCAGAGACTCCATTGCATTTGATGGTCGATGCCAGATCTACAAATGTCTCCAGGTGGCTAGTGGGATCTTCATGAGGAAAACCATGGAAAGAATGCTGACCCATAAGAGGGATATATGCAGGGTGCAGCTCAAGGACAGTATTCTGAAGTGCTGAACGACGCAATGCAGACCTTTTAGCATAGGTGTCCTCAGGACTGTTATAGTCTCTAATTGCCTTCGGTCGTCCAGTCCTAACATACATAGTGGTAGCATCAGAGATTGTAGAAGGTATCAATCGATGACAAATATCTGTATCGATCGTTTCTGAAGTGCGGATATCGATCGATTCTGAGTTGCTACTGTCGATCGATGCTGAAGTCGGATCTTTTGTATCAGCTTCTTCTACTTTGCTCTGCTCTCCTGGTACATGATATTCATCATCCTTAACTGTATCATGGTTGACCAGCTTTTCTCTGTTCAGTTCGTCCTTCTGCTTACTCTCATCTGCATGGTGAACCTGAATGTCTGGCTGCTTGACATGAGTGGTCGGGATTTTAAAATCTTCATCCTGCTCGCTATAGGCAAAATCCATAATCTGACTAATACGAATCTGACTAAGACTAGTGATTATTCCTTTCTCGTGATCTTCAATCATCTTGCCCACCATGTAATCAAACCTTTTACTTCGAGTTGTTACAGCTTGTTGGGGTCAAAATCGGTCACGACGGAATCAATGCCTGAAAGACCGTAAAAATCAGCATGAACGTTTTTACGAAAATATAATCTTCGTAAAGATATCTTTACAAAGAGCCTTGCGGTAAAATCTTGTTCAAATCTCAATGGAACCACTAAATACCGATTGTCCGAAGGAAACAGACATGTATCCAATTCGGCCGCGGACAAGCTCGAGTACGGCAATCGGACCACGGACAAGCCAAGCTCGATCGATACACGGCGACCAAGCATGCAAACAGCTCGGTCGCTACGTAGCGACCGAGCTCAGCCAAGCTCGGTCGCTACGTAGCGACCGAGCGTCCGTCCTGCTCGGTCGCTACATAGCGACCGAGCTCGAGCCAAGCTCGGTCGCTACCTAGCGACCGAGCTCGAGCCAAGCTCGGTCGCTACGTAGCGACCGAGCGTCCGTCCTGCTCGGTCGCCACGTAGCGACCGAGCTCGAGCCAAGCTCGGTCGCTACGTAGCAACCAAGCTCGAGCCAAGCTCGGTCGCTACGTAGCGACCGAGCGAGCGACCGAGCGTGCGTTCTGTTCTGTCGTTACGTAGCGACCGAACTCTTCCAAAACATCGATACGACACCAATTCATGCATTCTCGTATATCCTACGATGCTATCTCCCGAAGACCGTAGCGAACTCAGTTCATGTCTTCCGACCATTCTAAGACATCAATCAAACTTTGCGGTAAAAACCGCGGAAAGTTCATTCTTTATCGAAAGAAGTCGTAATAAACGTTTCGAGTCGGAAGACGGCCCAAAGGGACCTAAGACACGACTCGAGGCCCAACTTACGATTTCTTAACTAAAAGCCCATAAACCGTATGACGGTTTACGCTTGGCGCGTAAGGAAGGATAAATGTCAAGTTTTCGCGGATAAATACGAAATTTTGAGGATAAATACGAAGATCGGAAAAAATGGAATATCTCCATTTTATGCTATGACGGCTTAAGGGCAGAAGAGTAAAAGCGTAAACCGACCTTGGAGCTAGTATATAAGGAGTCCTAGGCGAGAGACATGAAGAAGAACTTTTTAGACTCGGAATTCTCTGCACTTAGAAACTTTAGGCTTTATTCTCGACAAGTTCGAACTTTCTATGACAGGCACTCAATTACTAGACGAACTCGCCCAGGCAGTTCGATCTCTTGTCCATCTCTATCAATTGAACTACGTTCGGCTTGATCCTCGAAAGGGGTACGTAGGCAGCCTTTAACAAGGTTCAGTCCGAAATCAATCAAAAACCTTTTCTGTATCTATTTCGTCTTTTGTTATCGAGCTGCGACTCAACTAGGTTTGAGCTATTAGGCCGCTAGAACTAAGCAACTCGCTGACAGCCTTTGCGGCCAAAGCTTTCATGATCTCTTGTAATGATCGCAACGCTCTTACGCGGACTCGAAATAAGATCTACTGTTTTCTCTAAACTCGTTTGTTATCTTTTCATGATTTCCACATATATTTGGTCCTTTGTCGTTGGCTCTCACAGAGATCCGGGACCTCTGGAAAATTAGGGTTTTCCTAGTTTCCTAATTTAAACGGAAATCGACAGTGTGAATTTCGGTTCCCACAGTGCTTCGCTAAAAACTTTACCTAGGAAGGCGCCTTTGATGTCTTCCCAGCATGTTAGAGATCTTGGCTGCAGTTTACTGAACCAGCTAAAAGCATCTCCAGAGATAGTATTAGGGAAAATCTTGCAGTGTATGAGGTCTTCAGATATTTGTTTCTGCTTACGCCTTGAAACTAGACCCTCAAGCTCTTCGATGTGGTTTCTGGGATTTTCATGAGAAAGACCTCGGAAAAGATCCTCACTTCCCCAATCATACCATTGTCTTGTCAGATCAAAGGTATTCATCTCAGGAATAGCAATTACATCAGAGATTACATTACCGTCTGCATTAATCAATTTTCCTGTGCGGTTGCAAGGGCGACCTTCTTCGTCTCGCCAAATACCATTCTTGTCGATCTTAAGTATGAGCGCTTCGACCTTCTCTGTCTCTCCGTAAGTGGTGTTCGTCATTGGAGGAACAGTGCCGTGATGAATGGTGTTTCGATGAACAGTATTCAGATGAACAGTATCGCGATGAACAGTATTCGGATAAACAGTATCATGATGAATAGTGTTCGGATGAACATTGTCTCGATGAATAGTACCTCGGTGAACAGTGTTGTTTGACGATTTGTTGGCTGTTGGGGTCAAAATCGGTCACGACGGAATCAATGTCTGAAAGTCCGTAAAAATCAGCATGAACGTTTTTACGAAAAAGTAATCTTCATAAAGATATCTTTACAAAGAGCCTTGCGGTAAAATCTTGTTTAAATCTCAATCGAACCACTAAATACCGATTGTCCGAAGGAAACAAACATGTATCCAATTCGGCTGCGGACAAGCTCGAGTACGGCAATCGGGCCAAAGACAAGCCATGCTCGATCAATACGCGGCAACCAAGCATGCACACAGCTCGGTCGCTACATAGCGACCGAGCTCAAGCCAACCTCGGTCGCAACGTAGCGACCGAGCTCGAGCCAAGCTCGGTCGCTACGTAGCGACCGAGCTCTTCCGAAACGTTGATACGACACCAAGTCCATGCATTCTCGTTTATCCTTCGATGCTATCTCCCGAAGACCGTAGCGAACTCAGTTCATGTTTTCCGCCATTCTAAGTCATCAATCAAACTTTGCGGTAAAAACCGCGGAAAGTTTGTTCTCTATCGAAAGAAGTCGTAATAAACGTCTCGAGTCGGAAGAGGGCCCAAAGGGACCTAAGACACGACTCGAGGTCCATCATATGATTTCTTAACCAAAAGCCCGTAAACTATAGGACGGTTTACGCTTGATTCGCAAGGGAAGATAATTGTCAAGTTTCTGCGGATAAATATGGAATTTTGAAGATAATTACGAAGATTGGAAAAAATGGAATATCTCCATTTTTATGCTATGACGGCTTAAGGGCAGAAGAGTAAAAGCGTAAACCGACCTAGGAGCGAGTATATTAGGAGTCCTAGGCTTTATTCTCGACAAGTTAGGTTTCTATGACTGTCACTCAATAACTAGACGAACTCGCCCAGGCAGTTTGATCTCTTGTCCAGCTCTATCAATTGAACTACGTTCGGCTTGATCCTCGAAAGGGGTACGTAGGCAGCCTTTAACAAGGTTCAGTCCGAAATCAATCAAAAACCTTTTATGTATCTTTTTCGTCTTTTGTTATGGAGCTGCGACTCAACTAGGTTTGAGCTTTTAGGCCGCTAGAACTAAGTAACTCGCTGACAGCCTTTGCGGCCAAAGCTTTTATGACCTCTTGTAATGATCGCAACTCTCTTACGCGGACTCGAAATAAGATCTACTGTTTTCTCTAAACTCGTTTGTTATCTTTTCATGATTTCTGCATATATTTGGTCACTTGTCGTTGGCTCTCGCAGAGATCTGGGACCTCTGGAAAATTAGGGTTTTCCTAGTTTCCTAATTTAACCGGAAATTGACAGTGAAAATTTCGGTTCCCACAGTTTGGCGCTAGAAGGAGGGGGGGGGTTACGGATTACTCTTACTCATGGCCACAAAAGGCTTGATCGAAACGATGTCTGGATATATGAACGACAAACTCGCAGCACTGACTGCTCTTATGGTTAACGCTTACGCAAACGCCGTATTGTTCAACAAAATCGAAAACTTAGTCGCGACCTTCCGCCATAGGAAGAGCACTAAAACAAGCTCGCGATTTCTCTTTCTAAACATAAAGGGAAACGATAAATCTTATCAAACCCCGTAAGTTTGGCTAATTACCGAACAAAAGAAATCTCAATGCGTAAGGGTTTTACCAAAACACGTTTTCCGAAAACATTTCGGAAGGGTAAAACTTGTTCTCCCAAAAACCGCTGAAAAACACCTAGGTTAACCGCGGAAAAAGGAAACAGAACAAAATGATTACACAGATCGGTCGCTACGTAGCGACCGAGCACGCACACTGCTTGGTCGCTACGTGGCGACCGAGCACGCACAAGGCTAGGTCGCTACATAGCGACCGAGCACGCACAAGGCTAGGTCGCTACGTAGCAACCGAGCACGCACACGGCTCAGTCGCTACGTAGCGACCGAGCACGCACACTGCTCGGTTGCTACGTAGCGACCGAGCATGCACACTGCTCGGTTGCTACGTAGCGACCGAGCAGCGTGTGCGAGCTCGGTCGCTACGTAGCGACCGAGCTCAAGCCAACTCTCCACTCGCTATGTAGCAACCTGTAAGTCCTCAGAAAGGTCCTCCTTTGGGTTCTCTTTTGAATCCTCATCGAAACGCTTTTCGTTTCGTCTCAATCGGAGTTTCCGTTGAGATTTTGCGACGAAAACAAGTAGGACTCTTCTTAACTTGCTCCCACTCGCTACGTAGCAACCTGTCAGACCTTCACTCGCAAAGTAGCCACCGGTAAGGCCTCAGAAAGGTCCTCCTTTGGGTTCTCTTTTGAATTCTCATCGCCACGCTTTTCGTTTCGTCTCAATCACAGTTTCCGTTGAGATTTTACGACGAAAACAAGTAGGACTCTTTTTGGCTTGCTTCCACTCGCTACGTAGCGACCTGTAAGACCTTCACTCGCTACGTAGCCACCGGTAAGGCCTCAGAAAGGTCCTCCTTTGGGTTCTATTTTAAATCCCCATTGAAACGCTTTTCGTTTCGTCTCAATCGGAGTTTCCGTCGAGAATTTACGACGAAAACAAGTTGGACTCGTCTTGGCTCCCTTCCACTCGCTATAGCGACCGAGATGATATCCTCACTCACTATAGCGACCTGTCAGGCCTCAAAGGGGTCCTCCTTTGCGTTCTCCTTTGAATCCTCATCGAAACGCTTTTCGTTTTGTCTCAATCGGAGTTACCGTTGAGATCTTACGACGAAAACATGTTGGACTCGTCTTGGCTCCCTTCCACTCGCTATAGCGACCGAGATGACATCCTCACTCTCTATAGCCACCTGTCAGGCCTCAAAGGGGTCCTCCTTTGCGTTCTCCTTTGAATCCTCATTGAAACGCTTTTCGTTTCGTCTCAAACGGAGTTTCCGTTGAGATTTTACGACGAAAACAAGTAAAACTCATCTTAAACTCCTTGGCTTGTTCCTGCTCGCCCTACCTCCATATTTGCGTTCACTTTCGAATCTCGATCGAAACGTCTCTTGTTTCGCCTCGATTGAAGTTACCCTTGAGACTTTATGATATAAAAAAAAACGCAAAGACTTGTTTTCTCGCATGGATTCAGATTAATCGTATAAAACCGCATTGATTAACTTAACACCTTAGCCGCCTCAACTATACGATTACGTTGAACCTGTTTACAAAAATTGACGTCGTATCTAAGGAGAAGATAACAGTCAGGTTCGGAAGATAAATGTCAAGTTTCAAAGGATAAACACCAATATCGGAAATGGCGAACATACACGAGAAGAGGAAAGGAAAATGAGCAAGCAAAACTGAGAAGAGACAAAACTGCATCTTCGAGAGAACTAAGGTATTTCTGACTTGAAATTTTTGAAATCAGACTTGGAATTTTTGTAAGAAATTACTTTGAGGCTGCCATAGAACTTTAGGGAACGTAAAACCTAGGCGGATAGTCTAGCGAACTAAGTCTTAAGCGATTTTTCCTGTCTCGATATATTGTTCCATAATTGTTCATTCAGATCTTGCAAACCAATCTAAACTCTCCGAAAATATAGAAACGATCACCACACATATCAAGCTCGCTTCCTAAAGAGAGAAAAAACTAGAGACATGAATGTCATCTTAAAACCAATTCGTTTTTGGCAATTTTCTCGGAACCGACATATTCCAAGTCGTCAACATGGAAACAACAAAATCACAGTCCAAGCGTCGTTTTTAAATCGTCCCGAATTATCGATCATTGCAAACCTCAGAAGAAGAAACGTACACAACCCTTCAACGTATCGGCTCAACCGTTTTCTTTCGTAAAAAAAAGGGGAGAGTAGGTACGTATACTATACTCGTATACTCCCAAACTTCAAAAAACTTCTGCATATTGTCAAGAATAGGCAAATGACAATCTAATATTCGTTTAAACGCTAGCAACATATCCAGACGATCATGAACATAAATCTCAAAGACTATACATCATTTCTTGTCGCAATCATGCGTACAGAAAACCTGTACCAATATCAAACTGAAACTCGACGATTAGCCAAAGTATTGAAGCCCTTTCCGGCTTTAGAAAGCCAGCTTCGTTTAAAAATGTGTACTAGAAAATCACCAAAGCATTTCTTTCAGTTTCCGTTGAACCGAGCAAGTCACGGAAAAGCATCGAAAACATTTGCGACGAAGAAAACTCGAGAATAAATGTAGCATCGTGCACATTAAAAGGAGCACTTTCCTCCCGATGGTTAGCTAGATCCACCTCTGATTGACCAATTCGTTCAAGAAACGAATGTGTCATGAGAATCCTCTCAAAAAACCTATGAAAAACGTTCTGCGACTAGATCGTATTGAAATAAACTTCGGTAACCCTCCATGAGTAACTCCAAGCAACTTTCGCCTAAGATCAAAATCACAGCAGAAACGTTTCTCGTAAAACCCGCAGAAACAACAATACTTTGACTTATGTATACATATCACTGATTTACAACCTTCATAAAACCGGTTATATGATATGATAAATTATCGTATAGCCCACAGTCGGAAAGCATATGATATATTCTTCGTAAGAAAACTAAGTCCTAACAAATAAACGGTTAACAGAAAATCTAAACTTTTCGACAATCGACCAAGTTCGATACATTCCACAATTCACTTTAAGCCCGCTATGTTTTACCCATAATACGCGGCATGTACAAAAGCTTCTCGAGCTATACAAAACACCCTAAAAAATGCACGAAATAGATCTCGGAAGGCCAACACTTCACAAAGCACTATGAAGGAAATCACTTCTTCCCATAGACAAATTCACGCGACACCTCAGTCCTAATTCCTCGATCGAAAATCAAATTATTAGCATCCAAACAGGAACAAAATTTTTTGCTGCGAACATCCGTAGTCAAACAAGAATGTTTCTCAAACGCAGGGCTAAGACTAAACCCTTGCAACATCGCGAAACATCTTCAAGCCCGCAAACATTTCAAGCACGAAATGCGGCATACGAAAGAATAACAAATCTTCAGCATCGCGAAACGTCGCAGACGCCTGAAGATTCGTCCTTCGACAAAATTTCCTTCCTCGATAAAAACATTTTCTTGGAAGACCAGACAGTCATACGCACTAACATCTTCTCAAAACATATCCTTCGCAAAGACTCGAAACGGTATTTTTTACCATTAAGTTTGTTGCTGATCACAACAAACTCTCAACGTCCTAAACAGACTTAGCCATCTCGTAAAGATGACTCTCGTACATCCGACACAAGGATAATAGGGCTATAAAAAAACCTAAAATTTTTGTTCAGCACTTCCAGGAGGCTTAAAAATTGTCCTTGGAGTGATGCTCGGTTCCAACCATACAAGTCGTATAAGCCGAGAACCTATCGCGGACTTTAAATCGGTATGGAATTAGGATGAAACTGAAACGGGATACGTAAGTCGAATTAGTCATCGCACCTCTAAAACCAGGAGTAAACCTAGGTCTTGCCCTAAACCCAGCGCACTGGTCTCTAACATCTCTAGGCATAGTATAAAACACCCTGATACGAGATCCCAAAATTTGTCTCTTTGCCAATATTAGAGAATCTTCAAAAATCCCGCAAGTTTACACACTGCAGAAAACTCTCGAAACAGATTACGGATATAGCAGTTCACACAGAGTTAGATTACGAGATGAAAACTCATAGTCTTCCTTCTACACCCATACAAAATGCCATCGGCAGCAACATTCCTGATAACCGCTACAAAAAAACTAGACCGTAAAGGTCTTGCTGGAAAACTAGTCATAAGAACCTTAACTCCAAGACGAACAATGAAAGGCTTGATCCCTTCAACAAGGGTACGTAGGCAGCCGTCATAAGGCGCAGCCCCAATCTTATCGCGTTCTACTTTTAGAAGAGCGAGAAGACCACTTTTCACTGACCTTTTCAACCATTAATTCCGCCTAACTCACCTTACTTGCCTAACTTGCCAGGCCACTCGCTAGATACTCACGCTGTAGGCTCATGGTTCTAACGAGCTGGAGGGCTAACTCTTGGGGTCAAAATCGGTCACGACGGAATCATTGTCTGAAAGTCCGTAAAAATCAGCATGAACGATTTTACGAAAAAGTAATCTTCGTAAAGATATCTTTACAAAGAGCCTTGCGGTAAAATCTTGTTCAAATCTCAATCGAACCACTAAATACCGATTGTCCGAAGGAAACATACATGTATCCAATTCGGCTGCGGACAAGCACGAGTACGGCAATCGGGCAACAGACAAGCCAAGCTCGATCGATACGCGGCGACCAAACATGCACACAGCTCGGTCGCTACATAGCGACCGAGCGTCCGTCCCGCTCGGTCGCAACGTAGCGACCGAGCTCGAGCCAAGCTCGGTCCCTACGTAGTGACGGAGCGTCCGTCCTGCTTGGTCTCTACGTAGCGACTGAGCGTCCATCCTGCTCGGTCACTACGTAGCGACCGAGCTCTTCCGAAACGCCGATACGACACCAAGTCCATGCATTCTCGTCTATCCTTTGATGCTATCTCCCAAAGACCGTAACGAACTCAGTTCCTGTTTTCCACCATTCTAAGTCATCGATCAAACTTTGCGGTAAAAACCGCAGAAAGTTTGTTCTTTATCGAAAGAAGTCGTAATAAACGTCTCGAGTCGGAAGATGGCCCAAAGGGACCTAAGACATGAATCGAGGCCCATCATATGATTTCTTAACCAAAAGCCCGTAAACCATAGGACGGTTTACGCTTGATTCGCAAGGGAAGATAATTGTCAAGTTTCCGCGGATAATTACGAAATTTTGAAGATAATTACGAAGATCAGAAAAAATGAAATATCTCCATTTTTAGGCTATGACGGCTTAAGGGCAGAAGAGTAAAAGCGTAAACCGACCTAGGAGGGAGTATATAAGGAGTCCTAGGTGAGAGGCATAGGGGAGGACTTTTTAGACTAAGAATTCTCTGCACTTAGAAACTTTAGGCTTTATTCTCGACTGGCACTCAATTACTAGACGAACTCGGCCAGGCAGTTTGATCTCTTGTCCAGCTCTATCAATTGAACTACATTCGGCTTGATCCTCGAAAGGGGTACGTAGGCAGCCTTTAACAAGGTTCAGTCCGAAATCAATCAAAAACCTTTTATGTATCTTTTTCGTCTTTTGTTATCGAGCTGCGACTCAACTAGGTTTGAGCTTTTAGGCCGCTAGAACTAAGCAACTCGCTGACAGCCTTTGCGGCCAAAGCTTTTATGATCTCTTGTAATGATCGCAACGCTCTTACGCGGACTCGAAATAAGATCTACTGTTTTCTCTAAACTCGTTTGTTATCTTTTCATGATTTCCGCATATATTTGGTCACTTGTCGTTGGCTCTCGCAGAGATCCGGGACCTCTGGAAAATGAGCGTTTTCCTAGTTTCCTAATTTAAACGGAAATCGACAGTGCAAATTTCGGTTCCCACATTGGCTCTGTCGATCACCGCTGCTTGTCATTTGTCGATCGATGTCGGATGAATGGTGTTGATCGATTAATGGTGTATGCTGTGGATCGATGCTGCTTGGAGGGTGTCGATCGATACTTCCCTCTTAGACTTACGGATCGTGCATAGATCAGCACGCTCCTTCCTTGAAGGACGAAGAAATCCTCTCTTCATTGCTCTGGTACTGATATGTATGTACCTGAAATAGAAGAAAAAATTTTATGAGTTTTTTTTTTTGAACAATAATAAAACTTAAACTAAATCTAACTAAAAAGATCTAATGGCGATCAAAGCTCCCCGGCAATGGCGCCAAATTTGATATCACTCAAATTACCCTAAAGAGTGTTACTCTCATCCAAAGAGGTCGAGTTATAGTACTTAGGGATCGAATCCACAAGGAGCTAGGGAACCGATTAGATCTAAACAATTTAAAATAAACTAGGCTAATAGATTATAAAGCAGTAAAATAGCAATTAAATAAACAAAGCAGTAAACAAGTTGAACAAGTCAATTGTTCAGCTTGGCAAGGGTTGTTCGATGGAATGATGGTTGCTAGATCTAGGGTTTCTATTCAGGTGTTGGAGATTATAATTCCTATAGGTACCTATTTGTTGCATGCATGATATGTTAGAGCTCAACCGCTTAACTCAGTGATCAGCTGTCGCATGTTTCACTGGTTAAGAAGCTAGATCTCGTGTCTCAACGGTTAGTATGTTGACAACGAAAGTGTGTTGACTGATGGTCCTATTGGGACATCGACCGATACACCTTTACCTTTGTCGACCGATAGTTAGTTGAGGACATAGATCGACGGGTTCTAGCCAGGCCTATGCGCGAGATGATTTGCCATATTAGGATGCTAAATTGGCGGTTAGCCCTCTCTAGCAATCCTAATATGATAGATAGATGTCAGGATGGGATAACAAGGATGCTTGTGTATGCAATCCTATGATCAATATTGTAGTTAATTACTCTAGAACAAGCAATAAGTATAGATCTATCATGAATATCACAACAAGGCAGATCTATAGTTTGGGGCTAATCCCACAAACCTATCTGAACCCTGGATCTAACAGGTGGATCTACTCAGACATGAAAATAGAAATCATAGATGAATAGATATAAAACTGAAATAGAATAGATAAGAAAACCAATGGAGTTCCAGGAGGACTCTGATAGGAGTTCCTCCCTTCTCTCCTCTAAGAGAAACAATAAAACAGAAAGCGTGTAAAAGCGTAGCCGTCAACAATGGCTTAGAAATAACATAAATAGGATTTCTGGTCGTCCAAGGGTATTCTGGTAATTTGTGGTTACTTCTGGGCTTCACGCAGTCATAAAATATACAAGGCCCACGATCTAAGATCTCCATCTATCGACGTGCAGAGTGCTGCATCGATCGACGTGGCTTCCTCTTCTCGGCAGCTTCCTCTCGCGAGGCTGACTGACCACTCTTCAGTAAAACGGGCATAACTTCTGCTACAGGATGCTGATTGACCTGAGATTGGTGGCATAGGAAAGATAACTCAACGATCTATCTTGTGGCACAACATGGTCTCAATCTAACGGTCGTAAGGTCTCCATCCATAGATAAACATCTGATGCATTTGTGCAACTCTGCACCTTCAAAGGCTCCAAAAGACTCCAAAATCACCATATTTCTCCTAAACGTCCCTAAACCTGTAAATACTCTAAATAAACTCCAAAACATAATAATTGTATCTCTAAAAACTTTAAAATACTTATAGACCATGATTAAAAATGGGTAAAATATATGGTCTATCAGTTGGTCGATCTAGTATTTAGAAGTAATTGACGGGTTGGAAGGGATGGAAGCAATGCAAGACTTGTTTATGGATGACCTAAACAAGGGAAGTAACATGGACTAGAGAGTGGCTTAGGTTGAAATAAACGTGCAGCATTCTACTGAAGTTAAGTGTTATCCCTTGATGGCCGTTCATAATAAGTAAAGCATATGCAATATTAAAATCTGACTCAAGGGAGACACTACATGACCAGTACACGAGTGGACTTCTGATCAGACCTCTTTCAGAGAGACTGGCTGTATGTTTGCTTGAGGACAAGCAAAATGGTAAGTCTGGGGGAGTTGATATACCCTGGATTTGACCCATTTTTATCCATGGTATATTACTATTTTACTATATATATATATGTTTTCTACTCTTCTAGGTATGTTTTCAGGTTCAGGTGCATTTCGGAGTAAAGCTATAACTTTCGAGAATTTTGGAGCATAAAGGACATTTCACCCGAGCTGACCACTTAGAGGTCGACGAGAGGAAGAATAATCGATCGATACGCATCAGTGCTGACAATCGATATCAGGAAATGCCTCGACACATGAAGATCAATATCGATCGATGTACACATGTACCGTCGATCGATGTCGAGACACCAGACGCGACATTTTGGATTCAGCAGACCTAAAAACCAAGGCCAAGCCAAATTACCAAAATGCCCTGACGAGTTTTTAACCTAGTAGAATATATACTGCCTAAGTGTTTGACGGCAGAGAGAGTTTTTCTTTTCTAGACCTAGTTTTGTTACAAGTTTCATTTTGGGAGAGAAGATCACTTGTGATTGGAACTCCTTGTTTCATTTCTTTGTCATCTATTCTATGAATTTCTATTTACCCATTGATATAAATTGTTTTGCTATGTCTGAGTAGTTCAACTGTTAGATCCAGGGTTCAGGATTGCATATTCAAGCACCCTTGTTATCCCAAGAACATATCTACTAGGATTGCTAGTGAAGGCAAGCTTTGCAATAACCCACTAGGCACTTGATGTTCTGCTTTGATGAGTTGGCAAGTGGAACACTTGGCCACCCACTCCGCGACATCTGCCTTCATACGGATCCAATGATAGAACTTGCAAAGCTTGCCTTCACTAGCAATCCTAGTATTGAACTCAGGCGTATATATGGTTAACTAGGGATTGTTTGTTGACTTGTTTTAATGCAGGTTCCCGTTACTTGAAGCTAGATCATGGCAGGAGGCCAAGTCTAACTTAGTAACGGTTTGCTTAGCCTTAGCTTTTTTTGCATGCTAGGGCTAGATTGATTGTTATTTTGGGTTGTCTGGGTAGAGTCTAGGTTGCGGGTAGAGGCCGCCAGCTCACTGAGTAATACTAGATTACTCATCCAACTCCGTTGTCCTTTTTGCAGGTCGCTTTAGGTAAGGATGATCGGATAGCTTGGTGCTGGATGTTAGGACCGCCGGTGTAGATTTTCATGCCTTTTGTAAACGGTATTGTGAATTGTGTTATGTTGACTTGATTTGGCATTAGGCCGGGCCCAGTCTTGAATTATTCAATGTATGAATATTTCTTGAATCAATAAAAGTAATTGTTTTATATGCGCTTCATGAGTACTCTGATATTTGACTAGTCCGGTCTAACACAACGTTAGGTCGAGGTACGGGTTGAAAAGCCTTAGGCCTTGATCTAACGGAAAACGCTAACTCTAGGTACAGGTTGCAAAGCCTTATGCCTTGACGCAGCGGGACGAGTTAGTGGATGAACTGGTCTAGGTCGTGGAGTAAAGTTTGTGACTCTGACCGGATTGTCCCTAGCCCGTCACGTAGCGCTTCCGGACCATGGTGTTGGGTTGGACGGTCAGTCATGTTCTTGTTTGATTGTTGGCTGGCCGGTTGGTCTTTCATCTCCAACCCTGGGTATTGGACGGTCGATCGGTCATGTTCTTGTTTAATTGTTGGCCGGTTGATCGACCATATGTCTAGGACGGTTCGGGGGTGTTACAGAGGTGGTATCAGAGCATGTTTTCGTCCATGCTTCCGGAACTCATGATTTAATCGGTTTTAAATATTTATCGAGTCAAATTGAGTCACAAAAGGCATTAGGGAAACCGGTCACGTCCAGCGATAGGATTTGTGGTTTTAGGAATTAGGATTGAGATAGTGGAATCTAGAACTGTTAGGTTGCTTGGGTAGAACTGTTAGGTTTCTGGTTAGAATTGCGGTTAGGTTGAATTGTTAGTATTTGCTGGGTTAGTAGATTATTTGATTAATTGTCTACTAACTTGCATGTGAAGTGTTCTTTTGAGTTGCAGCTTGTGTGTTCGTTGATCGGAACTTTAAGGAATGGAAACCTTAAAGTGAAAAGAGTTCAAGGCTAAAAACCCAAAGTGAAGAGAGAGAGATTCAGAGGGACTGGACAGTGGTATGGACTGGACAAGTATGAGCAAGACTTCGTTGAGAAAGGACTTCATCAGTTTTGGGAAAAGAAAGGTTTCAGTAATCAGAAGCAAAGATGGTGCGCGTTATGGCAGAGTAAATGCAAGAAGACGATTCAGTATTCATCAAGTGAGGAGTTTGGTGGCAACTTTGAGAAGGAGACTCATGGGAGAGCAGTAGATACGGTGAAGCAATATGAAGATAAATTCAGCATGAGAGTGAAGCGATATGGAGATGAGTTAAGAATGAGTGAAGCATGGGAAATCAAGAAGTGAAGGACGGATTCAAGACTAAAGGAATGCTTTGAGATGTATCAAGACGGAGTGAGTTCAGAACCAGAAGTTTGGGTGGAGACCAGAGAAACCGAAAGGAGGAAACCAAGGGCAAACCGATAAAGAAGCACATCAAGTGATCAAGACCGCGAGACAAGTGATCCAAGAAGAAATTTTCATCAAGGGGATGAACATGTCGTGAAGCTGAGCCATTGGACAACTAAGAATTCGAGGACGAATTCTATTAAGGGGGGAAGAATGTGATAACCCGCCCTTCGGGATAAAATGGTCGAGCAAGGGAAAGTCAGAATCTGGAGCCAAGATTTTGGGAGATTACATATTTGGAGTAATGTTGAGTTTTGATCACACAAAACTTAACATGGTTCGGAGAAGACAGAAGATTGGTCGAGCATCAACTTGATGATCGAACCGCGGGCGGTACGGGCCAACCGAGAAGTTCGAAGTAGGATGTGGTCGAAGAATGGATCGTGAGTGAACCATGAGACATATTAAGCTGCTCTACCTTTCTTAGAAGAGTCTTAGATTGATCAGACGAAGATTTTCGAAGAATCACATTTTTGGAAGCACGACGGTTTAGAAGCTCGACGTTTCAGAAACACGACGTTTCTTAGCCACTAAGTTTTCCGCGAAACTTCACATCTATCATCAGAATATTATTTCAGAGATATTATAATTTGGAAGCATGACGGGAGTAAGCAGGACGGGAAGCAAGCACGACGGGAAAACCCGAAGTTGGTCGAAAACCCTAATTTTGGTTTTTCGAAATTATTGGAAAAAGCTGGAGGCTCGGGAAATATTTTTAGAGGATCTCAGTATTCATCTGGAGTTTATTAAAAATATTTAGAGAAACAGAACGGGAGCGGAAAAAAATTCGGGATTGATCGCGGGACGAAAATTCACCAGAAAGACCGAAATCGCACAAATCAACCGGGAAGCTCGAGGTGGCCCTATCTGAGGGATCAGGACGTGCTGTCCTTCATCCAAGCATTTTAGTGTCTCCGTAGCACGACATGTCTCCGCAGGATGAAGCCTCACATGCAGCATGACACCCAAAGCACGACATAGCATCGTCTTTACACCCAAAGGCCCGTGTGTCGTGATGCATGAGCTCCAGCCATGCTGAATGACATCTGGACGTGGTGCTGGTTTCTGGCATGCAGAGGAGTCATGCATGGTGACATTTGGACGCCCGTGTGTCGCCGCGCATGCGACCGGAAGCATGCGGGACGACACACAGGCGATGGAGTGGCACCATTTCAATGGTTGGCCATATCTATATAAACCCAGCTCCCCCAGCTCGTTTCATTCATTCCACACACTCAAACATCACTCTAAACCTTGGGCAAGAGAGAGAAAGTGAAGTAGAAAAAGGAAGTGAAGGATTTGGAGCTGTTTTGAAGAAGTTAGAGCATTTTTAAGAGCCATTGTTCTACCGAAAGTCCGAGTAGAAGATCCAGAAGTCCGAGGAGGTTCTGTCCAAGTCCTGATTCGTCCATACCAGTCCATTGAAGACAGAGGCATTGGGTTTTGGCTAGGCTCTCTCCGATCAACCAGCTGCAAGAACACTGTGAGTTGGTTTGTTTGAATTCCACTTGGAATTTAGGGTAGATCGAGTCGCATATAGAGTAGAATGATCACGCTATTGAATGGTAGAGTCCTTAGGGTTATTTTATTTATGGAACCGGACTCAGTTTAGCAAGGGCTAAGCTGAGATGAATGGAATTAAGACTGAGTTGATAACCTGATTAGGACTAAGAATAGGATGCATCATGTTTTCTATTCTTGCGTGTTGATATGGTTGAGTGCAGGTTCCCGTTATCTTTAAAGATAGTGTCGTAGCAGGAGGCCGAACTATCTGGGTAACGGTTTGATTGAGTAGATTGATTGAGTAGATTTAATTAAATGATTTCTCGTTTAATTAATCTTGTTGATTGAGATAAGTCATCTCTTGGTAAGGGAGTGACTAACTGGTTTAGTTGTTTAGTTGCTGTTGTTCAGGGGATCTTTGGCCATATAGGCCAATCTCCTTGTTGTGGTGTTGGTACTACGAGCCCTATGCCATATAGGCTGGACTACGAGTACTGGTGTTAGTGTCATAGACTCCTTAGTGTATTTAAGTTTGTGGTAGGAGTCCTGGTCTTATTAGGATTAGTGTGTTGTAGCCGACAGTATGAGCGTAACCCGTCCATACTAGGCTTGTTTAGGGGTGATTAGTGTTTCCTCAGCCTCGTACCCAGCGGGTTTAAGGAAACCCCTTATTCGTTGGATCGGGAAGACTCAGAGAGACGGGATCATGGCCTATGGCTGAGTGATTACACGACGGTGTAATGTGGCAGTTACCCGAAGGACTGTGGGCTGTCGCGCGGTGACCTGAAGGACTGTGGGCCGCGGTCAGTTGAAAGTTCCTTCTTCTGGCCTTTGTGGTAGGAAGATAGGATATTGCCGATAGAGAGGATGAACACTAAGTCACCATTTCCCGGGGTAGTGTGTTGTGTTGTGTTAGAGTGTCGTAGAGGGTTATGGAACCCTCGAGTCAGTGTAGCACTGATATACGGTGTTACTAGTTAGATCGAGTCGTGATACTCATAGTTATTATTGTGATTGTGGTTGATTGATTTGCTTGCAGGTTATGACATTAAGTCTTAAGTCTGGTTTAGGTACCGGATTAGGCTTGATGTGTATTTCGTTAGTGTAGGCCTGACGTTGGCCTGTATGTGTTTGAGTGATTGCTTGTGAAGGGTGGTGGATATTAAGGCTATGCGGTATCATTGGTTGGCCGATCATGTTCTTGTTTGATTGTTGGTCGATCGATTAATGATACTTGCATAGTCTAAGTGTCTAACACTACATGAGTATTGAACTCAGGCGTATATATGGTTAACTAGGGATTGTTTGTTGACTTGTTTTAATGCAGGTTCCCGTTACTTGAAGCTAGATCATGGCAGGACGCCAAGTCTAACTTAGTAACGGTTTGCTTAGCCTTAGCTTTTTTTGCATGCTAGGGCTAGATTGATTGTTATTTTGGGTTGTCTGGGTAGAGTCTAGGTTGCGGGTAGAGGCCGCCAGCTCACTGAGTAATACTAGATTACTCATCCAACTCTGTTGTCCTTTTTGCAGGTCGCTTTAGGTAAGGATGATCGGATAGCTTGGTGCTGGACGTTAGGACCGCCGGTGTAGATTTTCATGCCTTTTGTAAACGGTATTGTGAATTGTGTTATGTTGACTCGATTTGGCATTAGGCCGGGCCCAGTCTTGAATTATTCAATGTATGAATATTTCTTGAATCAATAAAAGTAATTTTTTTATATGCGCTTCATGAGTACTCTGATATTTGACTAGTCCGGTCTAACACAACGTTAGGTCGAGGTACGGGTTGAAAAGCCTTAGGCCTTGATCTAACGGAAAACGCTAACTCTAGGTACGGGTTGCAAAGCCTTATGCCTTGACGCAGCGGGACGAGTTAGTGGATGAACTGGTCTAGGTCGTGGAGTAAAGTTTGTGACTCTGACCGGATTGTCCCTAGCCCGTCACGTAGCGCTTCCGGACCATGGTGTTGGGTTGGACGGTCAGTCATGTTCTTGTTTGATTGTTGGCTGGCCGGTTGGCCTTTCATCTCCAACCCTGGGTATTGGACGGTTGATCGGTCATGTTCTTGTTTGATTGTTGGCCGGTTGATCGACCATATGTCTAGGACGGTTCGGGGGTGTTACAGCCACTATTCAGGTGTTGGAGATTATAATACCTATAGATGCCTATTTGTTGCATGCATGATATATTAGAGCTCAATCGCTTAAATCAGTGATCAGCTGTCGCATGTTTCACTGGTTAACAGGCTAGATCTCGTGTCTCAATGGTTAGTATGTCGACAATGAGAGAGTGTCGATCGATGGTCCTATTGGGACGTCGACCGATACACCTTTGCCAACGTCGATCGATAGTCAGTTGAGGACATCGATCGACGGGTTCTAGCTAGGCCTATGCGCGAGTATGATATGCCCTACTAAGATACTAAATTGGCGGTTAGCCCTCTCTAGCAGTCCAAATATGATATATAGATGTCAGGATGGGATAACAAGGGTGCTTGAATCTGCAATCCTATGATCAAGTTCTAGTTAGCAAGGATAAAACAAGAAATGAATACAAATCTATCATGAATATCACAACAAGGCAGATCTATAGTTTGGGGCTAATCCCACAAACCTATCTGAACCCTGGATCTAATAATTGAACTACTCAGACATAGCAAAGCAATTCATAACAATGAAGAAATAGAAACTCATAGTATAGATGAAAAGAAATGATAACAAGGACTTCCAATCACAAGTGATCTTCTCTCCCAAAACTCTCTTTTCTCTCCAAGTAAAACTTGTAACAAAAAAGGTCTCCCTACCGTCAAAAAACTTAGGCAGTATATAATCTACTAGGTGAAAAACTCGTCAGGGCATTTTTGTAATTTGGCTTGGCCTTGGGTTTTAAGTCTGCTGAATCCAAAATGTCGCGTGTCTGATGTCTCGACATCGATCGATGGTACTTGTGCACATCGATTGATATTAATCTTCATCTGTCGAGGCATCTCCGGGTGTCGATCGATAGCACTGATGCGCATCGATCGATTGTTCTTCCTCTCGTCGACCTCTACGTGGTCAGCTCGGGTGAAATGTCCTTTAAACTCCAAAATGCTCCAAAGTCATAGCTTTGCTCCGAAATGCACCTGAACCTGAAAACATACCTAGAAGAGTAGAAAACATAGATATATATATAGTAAAACACCTATATACCATGGATGAAAACGGGTCAAATCCAAGGTATATCACACACACATGACGTTTGTGGCTGTCCATCAGTACACATATCAGCACGTTGGTCCTTGGACTCAGGACGCGGGCCCTTCCCGTGGACTGTTTGGGTGATTTTGCCAATGTGGGCTGTCTGTTCAGTACACACAGGACGTCCGTGGGTGTCCGCAAGCACACACAGTACGTCTGTGGCTGTCTGTGGCTGTCCGTCAGCACACATAGGACGTCCGTGGCAGTCCGTGTGTGTCCGTGTGTGTCTGTCAGCACACACATGACGTCTGTGGGTGTCCCCCAGCACACACAGGACGTCCGTGGCTGTCTGTGTGTGTCCATCTGTCTCGGCAAGCACACACATGACGTTCGTGGCTGTCCATCAGTACACATATCAGCATGTTGGTCCTTGGACTCAGCACGCTGGCCCTTCCCGTGGACTGTTTGGGTGATTTAGGCCCACGTGGGCTGTCTGTTCAGTACACACATGACGTCTGTGGGTGTCCGCCAGCACGCACAAGACATTCGTGGCTGTCTGTGGCTGTCCGAGGCTGTCCGTTAGCACACACAGGATGTCTGTGGCTGTCCGTGTGTGTCCGTGTGTGTCTGTGGGTGTCCGCTAGCACACACAGGACGCCCGTGGCTGTCCGTGGCTGTCCGTCAGCACACACAAGACATCCGTGTGTGTTCGTGTATGTCCGTGTGTTCCGTGTGTGTCCGTCAGCACATATAGGACGTCCGTGGCTGTCCATCAGTATACATATCAGCACGCTGGTCCTTGGACTCAGCACGCTGGGCCTTCCCGTGGACTGTTTGGGTGATTTTGGCCCACGTGGGCTATCTATTGAGTACACACAGGACGTCTGTTGGTGTCCGCCAGCACACACAGGACGTTTGTGGCTGTCTGTGGCTGTCCGTCAGCACACACAGGATGTCTGTGGCTGTCCGTGTCTGTCTGTGTGTGTCCGTCAGCTTACACAGGACGTCCGTGGCTGTCCATCAGAACACATATCAGCATGCTGGTCCTTGGACTCAGCACGCTGGCTCTTCCCGGGGACTGTTCGGGTGATTTTGGCCCATGTGGGCTGTCAGTTCAGTACACACAGGACGTCCGTGGGTGTCCGCCAGCACACACATGACGTCCGTTGCTGTCTGTGTGTGTCTGTGTGTGTCTGTCTGTGTTCGTCTGCACACACAGGACTTCCGTGGCTGTCCATCAGTACACATATCAGCACGCTGGTCCTTGGACTCAGCACACTGGCCCTTCCCGTGGAGTGTTTGGATTATTTTGGCAAACGTGGGCTGTCTGTTCAGTACACACAGGACGTCCGTGGGTGTCTGCCAGCACACACAGGACGTCTGTGGCTGTCTGTGGCTCTCCGTCAGCACACACAGGATGTTCGTGGCTGTCCGTGTGTGCCCGTGTGTGTCCGTCAGCACACACATGACGTCTGTGGCTGTACATCAGTACACATATCAGGACGCTGGTCCTTGGACTCAGCATGCTGGCCCTTCCCGTGGACTGTTCGGGTGATTTTGGCCCACATGGGCTGTCTGTTCAGTACACACAGGACGTCCGTGGGTGTCCGTCAGCACACACATGACGTCCGTGGCTGTCCGTGTGTGTCCGTCAGCACACACAAGATGTCTGTGGCTGTCCATCAGTACAAATATCAGCACGTTGGTCCTTGGACTCAGCATGCTGACCCTTCCTGTGGACTGTTCGGGTGATTTTGGCCCACGTGGGCTGTCTGTTCAGTACACACAGTACGTCCGTGGGTGTCCGCAAGCAAACACAGGACGTCCGTGGCTGTCCGTGTGTGTCTGTCTGTGTCCGTCAGCACACACAGGACGTCTGTGGCTGTCCATCAGTACCTAATCAGCACGTTGGTCCATGGACTCAGCATGCTGGCCCTTCCCGTGGACTGTTTGGGTGATTTTGCCAACGTGGGCTGTCTGTTCAGTACACACAGGACGTCTGTGGGTGTCCGCCAGCTCACACAGGACGTCTGTGGCTGTCCGTGTGTGTCCGTGTGTGTCCGTTAGCACACACAGGACGTCTGTGGCTGTCCATCAGTACACATATCAGCACGCTGGTCCTTGGACTCAGCACGCTGGTCCTTGGACTCAGCACGCTGGTCCTTGGACTCAGCACGCTGGTCCTTGGACTCAGCACGCCGGCCCTTCCCGCGGACTGTTTGGGTCATTTTTGCCCACATGGGCTGTCTGTTCAGTACACACATGACGTCCGTGGCTGTCTGTGGCTGTCCGTGGCTGTTCGTCAGCACACACAGGACATCCATGGCTGTCCGTGTGTGTCCGTGTGTGTCCGTCAGCACACACAGGACGTCCGTGGCTGTCCGTCAGTACACATATCAGCACGCTGGTCCTTGGACTCAGCACGCTGGCCCTTCCCGTGGACTGTTCGGGTGATTTTGGCCCATGTAGGCTGTCAGTTCAGTACCCACATGACGTCCGTGGGTGTCTGTCAGCACACACAGGACGTCCGTGTGTGTCCGTCAGCACACACAGGACGTCTGTGGCTGTCCGTGTGTGTCCGTGTCTGTCCATCAGCACACACAGGACCTCTGCGGCTGTCCGTGTGTGTCCGTGTCTGTCCGTCAGCACACACAGGACGTCCATGGCTGTCCGTGTGTGTCCGTGTCTGTCTGTCAGCACACACAGGACGTCCGTGGCTGTCCATCAGTACACATATCAGTACGTTGGTCCTTGGACACAGCACGCTGACCCTTCCCGTAGACTGTTCGGGTGATATTGGCCCACGTGGGTTGTCTGTTCAGTACACTCAGGACGTCCGTGGGTGTCCGCCAGCACACACAGGACGTCCGTGGCTGTCCGTGTGTGTCCTTCTGTGTCCGTTAGCATACACAGGACGTCCGTGGCTGTCCATCAGTACATATATGAGCACATTGGTCCTTGGACTCAGCATGCTGGCCCTTCCTGTGGACTGTTCGGGTGATTTTGGCCCACGTGGGCTGTCTGTTCAGTTCACACAGGACGTCTGTGGGTGTCCCTCAGCACACACAGGACGTCCGTGGCGGTCCGTGTTTGTCCGTGTGTGTGCGTCAGCACACACAGGATGTGCGTGGCTGTCAATCAGTACACATATCAGCACGCTGGCCCTTGGACTCAGCACGCCGGCCCTTCCCGTGGACTGTTTGGGTGATTTTGGCCCACATGAGCTGTCTGTTCAGTACACACAGGACGTCCGTGGCTGTCTGTGGCTGTCTGTGGCTGTCCGTCAGCACACACAGGACGTCCGTGGCTGTCCGTGTGTTTCCGTCAGCACACACATGACGTCTGTGGCTGTCCGTCAGTACACATATCAGCACGCTGGCCCTTCCCGTGGACTGTTCGGGTGATTTTGGCCCACCTGGGCTGTTTGTTCAGTACCCACAGGACGTCCGTGGGTGTCTGTCAGCACACACAGGACATCCGTGTGTGTCCGTTAGCACACACAGGACGTCCGTGGCTGTCCGTGTGTGTCCGTGTCTGTCCATCAGCACACACAGGACCTCCGTGGCTGTCTGTGTGTGTCCGTCAGCACACACATGACGTCCGTGGCTGTCCGTGTGTGTCCGTGTCTGTCCATCAGCACACACAGGACCTACGTGGCAGTCCGTGTGTGTCCGTGTCTGTCCGTCAGCACACACAGGACGTCCGTGGCTGTCCGTGTGTGTCTGTGTCTGTCTGTCAGCACACACAGGACGTCCGTGGCTGTCCATCAGTACACATATTAGTACATTGGTCCTTGGACTCAGCACGCTGACCCTTCCCGTGGACTGTTCGGGTGATATTGGCCCACGTGGGCTGTCTGTTCAGTACACACAGGACGTCCGTGGGTGTCCGCCAGCACACACAGGACGTCCGTGGCTGTCCGTGTGTTTCGGTCTGTGTCCGTTAGCATACACAGGACGTCTGTTGCTGTCCATCAGTATACATATGAGCACGTTCGTCCTTGGACTCAGCACACTGGCCCTTTATGTGGACTGTTCGGGTGATTTTGGCCCACGTGGGCTGTCTGTTCAGTTCACACATGACGTCTGTGGGTGTCAACCAGCACACACAGGACGTCTGTGGCTGTCCGTCAGCACACACAGGATGTCCGTGGCTGTCCGTGTGTGTCCGTGTGTGTCCGTCAGCACACACAGGACGTCTGTGGCTGTCCATCAGTACACATATCAGCACGCTGGTCCTTGGACTCAACACGCTGGCCTTTCCCGTGGACTGTTCGGGTGATTTTGGCCAACGTGGGCAGTCTGTTAAGTACAGACATGACTTCCGTGGGTGTCCGTCAGCACACACAGGACATCCGTGTGTGTCCGTCAGCACACACAGGACGTCCGTGGCTGTCCGTGTGTGTCCGTCAGCACACACAGGACATCCGTGTGTGTCCGTCAGCACACACAGGACGTCCGTGGCTGTCCGTGTGTGTCTGTCAGCACACACGGGATGTGCGTGGCTGTCCATCAGTACACATATTAGCACGCTGGTCCTTGGACTCAGTACGCTGGCCCTTCTCGTGGACTGTTCGAGTGATTTTGGCCCATGTGGGCTGTCTGTTCAGTACACACAGGACGTCTGTGGGTGTCCGTCAGCACACACAGGACGTCCGTGGCTGTCAGTGGCTGTCCGTCAGCACACAGGACGTCCGTAGCTGTCCGTGTGTGTCCGTCAGCACACACAGGACGTTCGTGGCTGTCCATTAGTACACATATCCGCACGCTGGTCCTTGGACTCAGCACGCTGGCCCTTCCCGTGGACTGTTTGGGTGACTTTGGCCCACGTGGGCTGTCTGTTCAGTACACACATGACGTCTGTGGGTGTCCGTCAGCACACACAGGATGTCCGTGGCTGTCCGTGTGTGTCCGTGTGTGTCCGTCAGCACACACAGGACGTCTGTGGCTGTCCATCAGTACACATATCAGCACGCTGGTCCTTTGACTCAGCACGCTGGCCCTTCCCGTGGACTGTTCGAGTGATTTTGGCCCATGTGGGCTGTCTGTTCAGTACACACAGGACGTCTGTAGGTGTCCGTCAGCACACACAGGACGTCCGTGGCTGTCAGTGGCTGTCCGTCAGCACACACAGGACGTCCGTAGCTGTCCGTGTGTGTCCGTGTGTGTCCGTCAGCACACACATGACGTTCGTGGCTGTCCATCAGTACACATATCCGCACGCTGGTCCTTTGACTCAGCACGCTGGCCCTTCCTGTGGACAGTTTGGGTGATTTTGGCCCACGTGCGCTGTCTGTTCAGTACACACATGACTTCCGTGGGTGTCCGCCAGCACACACAGGACGTCTGTGGCTGTCTGTCAGCACACACAGGATGTCCGTGGCTGTCCGTGTGTGTCCGTTTGTGTCCGTCAGCACACAGAGGACGTCTGTGGCTGTCCATGAGTACACATATCAGCAAGCTGGTCCTTGGACTCAACACGCTGGCCCCTCCCGTGGACTGTTCGGGTGATTTCGGCCCACGTGGGCTGTCTTTTAAGTACACACATGACTTCCGTGGGTGTCCGTCAGCACACACAGGACGTCCGTGTGTGTCCATCAGCACACACAGGACGGCCGTGGCTGTCCGTGTCTGTCCGTCAGCACACAGGACCTCCTTGGCTGTCCATCAGTACACATATCAGCACGTTGGTCCTTGGACTCCGCACGCTGACCCTTCCCGTGGACTGTTCGGGTGATTTTGGCCCACGTGGGCTGTCTGTTCAGTACACACAGGACGTCCGTGGGTGTCCGCCAGCACACACAGGACGTCCGTGGGTGTCCGCCAGCACACACAGGACGTCTGTGGCTTTCCGTGTGTGTCCGTGTGTGTCCGTCTGTGTCCGTCAGCACACACAAGACGTCTGTGGCTGTCCATCAGTACACATATCAGCACGTTGGTGTTGTAGGCACAGGGGGGGGGTAACCCACGAATTGATAGAGGTTGGATCCAAGCTACAACCTGAGAACAATGAGAACCGATTTTTATGAGTTTTTAGAGTTTTATGGGTTAACGTGTTATTTCCCCACGAGAACTATCGTATAGCATCAAATGTCCACAGAACTATGATCTCGTGCTATATATACATGAACTGAATATTACAAATGTATTTCTCCCCGAATTAAAAGTTACAGTCTTATTTCTCCCCCAACCATTGATTTTGAACTTAATTATACATAAACCATGATTTTGATTGGTTTATTATTTACCAAATGATATAAACCAGTTAAACCTAACAAAAACCCAATTTTAGTTAAACCAAACCATTTGACTCAAAAGGAAAAATAAACCAGACCCCACCCGATCCATTCTTCTCTTCTTCTTCACCCGAAGTTTCAATTGAAAAAGAGAAGAGAACCTACTGTTGAGCTCATCGAGCCACCAACGTTCTCGAAGGTTGTGGTTTAATTAAAATTGGGTTTTTTGTTTGGTTTAGCTAGTTTATATGGTTTGATAAATAATAAACCAATCAAAATCATGTTTTATGTATAATTAAGGTCAAAATCAATAGTTCGGGGAGAAATAAGACCGTAACTTTTAATTCGGGGAGAAATACATTTGTAATATTCAGTTCATGTATATATAGCATGAGGTCGTAGTTCCGTGGACATCTGATGCTATACGATAGTTCTCGTGGGGAAATAGCACGTTAACCCGAGTTTTATAATGCAAACAGAAACAAATATGAATATGAATCAAAATGATAATATGAATAAAAACAAATAGAAAAGGGATAGATTGATGGAGATGAGATCTTTGTTGCTGGATGTGTATCACTCTCAACAAGGATCAATGGATGGGAGATGAATGAGGATGGAACCGGTCTTGCTGGATGTGTATCACTCTCAAGATCGATTAATGGATGGAGATGGGATGATGGACGCCACAAAGCTCTGTGAAAGGAGGCTTTGATAAGTCTGGATGCTCAAGAGCTGCTTCTCACAATACTCTAAGACTTAGAACAATAGTTTTGAGAAACTAGAAAAACTGTATTTTCATTCATAAAAGTTCAAGGGTATTTTACAATGAAGAAACAACTTGAGCTTTATAGGCTCGACTACTGGGACTCTCTAACAGTCATAAAATGACATAAGGAAACTAATAAAGTCGAAATAATAAACTTGAAAGCAAAGGAATTGATGGCTCCATGAAAACTAGCCGTTGGAGGCTTTATGATGAGAATCTTGGGCAAATGAATGTAGATGGTGTTCTCCTTGTATCTGGACGGTTTGAGGGGATAACTAAGCTTCCTGGGAACCTTCTTGATGGTTTGGAGGGTGCTGAGGTCGTGCCTAATCTGAAGGAAAAAGAGCTGTTGGAGCTGGATGGCATGAAGCTCCAAATAAGGCAAGTTGGGGTTAATGAGGATCCTCCTGATCCTATGTGGCCTGGTGCATGGAATGAACTTGTCTGACTCTTCTGGACCATTGGATAGACTTCCTGAATGCATAGATATATCTCCTGGTCGCCAATGTCTGGTTTGAAGCTGATTGAACCGGTTAGCTTCCAATTGAGGCAAGTGTAGAACTGGTTTGACCGGTTTTGGAGATTGGATCATAACTTCATAATTCCGTGGACATTTGTCCTGATCTTGGGCTTCCTGGAAAGATGATAAACTCCTCTTGACTCCTATAATGAGATTTGGTTCAGGCCGCTCCTTCCTTGGGCTGGAATTGCCTTCTAAAGTCGGATACTCGCAGATGGATGGGCTGGAAAACCTCTGACTTGTAAAATTCATAACTTCTTGCTCCGTGAATACTTTGGCTCGATTTCAATTGGGATGGACTGCTTCTGGAGTGTAGAATCCAATAAAATTGGTTTCATGTTGAAATTCCTTCTGGTTGTAGAGATATACGCCTTGGACTGAACCTCGGTCGCTGGTACCTCCTAGATGGCCGGTTTGGACGGTTTGGTGAGACTCTGGTTGAACCATGGATTTAGTGACCACAACATCCCCTCCCTCTTGACAAGGTTTCGACCTCGAAACTATGTAACCTGCACCAAGATAGAGCAAGTCAGCTTTCATCCTCTTTTGAGATTCTAAAACCTTACCTTGGAACTGTTTCGGTTTGGGAATGGAATTTGTATCAGGTGGTTCTCCTTTGAGAAAATAGGAATGGATCACGCCTCTGCTCTGGAAATGGTCATTTCTTATCTTCTGGAGTGGATGGTCCTTCAAATTTTTGGTGGCCACGTTTCTGATCATCTTTGGAGTTGATCCTCCTAGCAACATAAGATAATCTGGTGGGATTTCCTTGAAGCTTTCTTCTTTGCAACCTGAAAAATTCTCAACATTCTGGACAAAAGCAAGTGCATTATATCTGTCATTGAAATATTAAGAACATGCTTATCTAAAAGGAATCTTACCATAGGTTTTGGAACTTGAACAATGGATTGTTCAGATTTCGGTTTCCACTTAGAAGTGGGTTCATGGCTGAGCTTAGGGTCTGGTTCTTTCTTTGGAACTACAATAAGCTTATAGCTTTCATTTGTTCTACCTGTACCAAGAACACACACGTCAGTACTAGTATCCAAAGGTGGTGTTTGAAACTTACCTTGGTGGGATACTTTTATGACCGGTTTTGCTTCTTTAAGCAACATGGACTGCATTGTGTCTTGAACCATCTTCTGGTCCATCACAGGTGTGGCGCCTGGTGGCTCCTATCCTTTGAATTCATGCTCCTTAGTTCCTGTTACATCACCCTTTGACAAAGACAAGTGCATTACACAAGAATTTGGAACCAATAAATCAGATTGAATAAAACTATCACTTTTCATAGATAATTCTGTTTTCTCTTCTAGTGATGTTTCTATCAATGCTTTCTTAGTAGGGCAAACTACAGCAAAGTGTCCTCTTTTATGACATCTAGAACATGTCTGATCTTTTAAATCTTTAAATTTAGAAGACTTACCTTGGCTTGATGCCTCTTCTTTCTTTGGGTTTGAAATCTCATCATTCCTTGGACTTAAATCATGAACAACTTTTAAATCCAACAAGGACTTTGAGATCGTTTCTTTCTTGACTTCAGGACCTGTCTTATCATCCTTGGACAAAGACAAGTGACTCATACAAGTGGTAGATGATTCATTAACTGATTTATCAAGTATAGGACTTACCTTAGCCTTTACTTGGACAATAACAGGTTCTGGATTTTCTTTGGAAACATGAGTTAGATACCTCCTTTGGTATATCTTTCGGATTTTAGAACTTGTGAGTTCTGGTGAAAATTCATCCCTCATGACTTCCTTAAGATCTCTCCACGTTTTGATAGCTGGCTCCTTGTAAAACCATCTATCATCTTCTTCTTGTACCCACCATTTAAAGGCATTACCTCTTAGTTGATCAATGGCATAAGATAGTCTCTCTTCTTTCAGAATGTTGTTGTAGTGAAACCATTCATCAAGGTTCCTCTCCCAAAATAGGTAGCTTCTTCCTCCTGAAAATGTAAAGAGTTCAATTTTATCAGCAAAAGATTTATGATCAAACCGAGAATTAGCAACATGATGAGTATGGGTTTGAGAAGTTGGATGTTGATTGATCCTTGAAGGATCTGGTGGC
Source organism: Brassica napus (assembly GCF_020379485.1). NCBI lineage: Eukaryota > Viridiplantae > Streptophyta > Magnoliopsida > Brassicales > Brassicaceae > Brassica > Brassica napus. Next base: position 101,159 of record NW_026014511.1, read on the forward strand.
TTGGGCTCGACATAGACAGCCTCTGGTGCATCTCCAAATCTCCTTTCTCCTTGCTGTGGACGTTGGACTCGTGCCTTGTTTCTTTTCCTCAACTGAGCAATCCGATCATTGATCTCTTGCAAAGCTGTCAACTGTTGGTTCTGTTTGGCCAACTGACTTTGGCCGTGTGTTTTTCCTACCATGGCTTCCTGAAAACACTCTCAAAGATCAAGTGAAGGTATGGAAAAATCCTGGTCGAATCAAAATAAGAACCAAAAATGCAAGCTAATTAAAATTAAACCGAAAAAATTGCAATTATGAACCGAAATGAAATAAACTATGCTAAAATAATTTTTCTTTTGGTTTTCTCAATGCAAAAACGAAATGAATCAATATGGAATGACAATTAACACAAGTGAAAAGAAAATATGGAAAGAAAACTAACACTTATTTTTTTTTGAATTTTCTTATGCCAGAAACAAATATGGAAATGCAGATTTTTTTTTTTTTTTTAAATGAATGCACAAAATCTAAATATGGCAAGTGGAGCTGTGGGAATGAATGCAAACAACTAGACAAGTATTTCAAAATAATTTCGTGGATCAAACTAGACAACTCCTTCTTCTTTAGTTTTCTTTTCTTAAGAACAACAATAACAATGCAAAAACTGTTTTTTTTTTAAATGAAAACAAATGCAAACAAATATGAATGATGCAAGGATAGAGTGACCTGATTCAGGAGCTTCAGCTCTGATACCAAAATGTTGTAGGCACAGGGGGGGTAACCCACGAATTGATAGAGGTTGGATCCAAGCTACAACCTGAGAACAATGAGAACCGATTTTTATGAGTTTTTAGAGTTTTATAATGCAAACAGAAACAAATATGAATATGAATCAAAATGATAATATGAATAAAAACAAATAGAAAAGGGATAGATTGATGGAGATGAGATCTTTGTTGCTGGATGTGTATCACTCTCAACAAGGATCAATGGATGGGAGATGAATGAAGATGGAACCGGTCTTGCTGGATGTGTATCACTCTCAAGATCGATTAATGGATGGAGATGGGATGATGGACGCCACAAAGCTCTGTGAAAGGAGGCTTTGATAAGTCTGGATGCTCAAGAGCTGCTTCTCACAATACTCTAAGACTTAGAACAATAGTTTTGAGAAACTAGAAAAACTGTATTTTCATTCATAAAAGTTCAAGGGTATTTTACAATGAAGAAACAACTTGAGCTTTATAGGCTCGACTACTGGGACTCTCTAACAGTCATAAAATGACATAAGGAAACTAATAAAGTCGAAATAATAAACTTGAACGCAAAGGAGTTGATGGCTCCATGAAAACTAGCCGTTGGAGGCTTTATGATGAGAATCTTGGGCAAATGAATGTAGATGGTGTTCTCCTTGTATCTGGACGGTTTGAGGGGATAACTAAGCTTCCTGGGAACCTTCTTGATGGTTTGGAGGGTGCTGAGGTCGTGCCTAATCTGAAGGAAAAAGAGCTGTTGGAGCTGGATGGCAAGAAGCTCCAAATAAGGCAAGTTGGGGTTAATGAGGATCCTCCTGATCCTATGTGGGCTGGTGCATGGAATGAACTTGTCTGACTCTTCTGGACCATTGGATAGACTTCCTGAATGCATAGATATATCTCCTGGTCGCCAATGTCTGGTTTGAAGCTGATTGAACCGGTTAGCTTCCAATTGAGGCAAGTGTAGAACTGGTTTGACCGGTTTTGGAGATTGGATCATAACTTCATAATTCCGTGGAAATTTGTCCTGATCTTGGGCTTCCTGGAAAGATGATAAACTCCTCTTGACTCCTATAATGAGCTTTGGTTCAGGCCGCTCCTTCCTTGGGCTGGAATTGCCTTCTAAAGTCGGATACTCGCAGATGGATGGGCTGGAAAACCTCTGACTTGTAAAATTCATAACTTCTTGCTCCGTGAATACTTTGGCTCGATTCCAATTGGGCTGGACTGCTTCTGGAGCGTAGAATCCAATAAAATTGGTTTCATGTTGAAATTCCTTCTGGTTGTAGAGATATACGCCTTGGACTGAACCTCGGTCGCTGGTACCTCTTAGATGGCCGGTTTGGACGGTTTGGTGAGACTCTGGTTGAACCATGGATTTAGTGACCACAACAGTTGGTCCTTGGACTCAGCACACTGGCCCTTCCCGTGGACTGTTTGGGTGATTTTGGCCCACGTGGGCTGTCTGTTCAGTACACACAGGACGTCCGTGGGTGTCCGCCAGCACACACAGGACATCCGTGGCTGTCCGTGTGTGTCCGGGTGTGTCCGTCAGCACACACAGGACGTCCGTGGCTGTCAATCATTACACATATCAGCACGTTGGTCCTTGGACTCAGCACGCTGACCCTTCCTGTGGACTGTTCGGGTGATTTTGGCCCACGTGGGCTGTCTGTTCAGTACACACAGGACGTCCGTGGGTGTCCGCCAGCACACACAGGACGTCCGTGGCTGTCCTGTGGCTGTCCGTCAGCACACATAGGACGTTCGTGGCTGTCCGTGTGTGTCCGTGTGTGTCCGTCCGCACACACAGGACGTCCATGGCTGTCAATCGGTACACATATAAGCACGCTGGTCCTTCGACTCAGCACGCTGGCCCTTCCCGTGGACTGTTCGGGTGATTTTGGCCCACGTGGGCTGTCTGTTCAGTACACACAGGACGTCCGTGGGTGTCCATCAGCACACACAGGACATCCGTGTGTGTCCGTCAGCACACACAGGACGTCCGTGGCTGTCCGTGTCTATCCGTCAGCACACACATGATGTGCGTGGCTGTCCATCAGTACACATATCAGCACGCTGGTCCTTGGACTCAGTACGCTGGCCCTTCCCGTGGACTGTTCGAGTGATTTTGGCCCATGTGGGCTGTCTGTTCAGTACACACAGGACGTCTGTGGGTGTCCGTCAGCACACACAGGACGTCCGTGGCTGTCAGTGGCTGTCCGTCAGCACACACAGGACGTCCGTAGCTGTCCGTGTGTGTCCGTCAGCACACACAGGACGTTCGTGGCTGTCCATTAGTACACATATCTGCACGCTGGTCCTTGGACTCAGCACGCTGGCCCTTCCCGTGGACTGTTTGGGTGATTTTGGCCCACGTGGGCTGTCTGTTCAGTACACACATGACGTCCGTGGGTGTCCGTCAGCACACACAGCATATCTGTGGCTGTCCGTGTGTGTCCGTGTGTGTCCGTCAGCACACACAGGACGTCTGTGGCTGTCCATCAGTACACATATCAGCACGCTGGTCCTTTGACTCAGTACGCTGGCCCTTCCCGTGGACTGTTCGAGTGATTTTGGCCCATGTGGGCTGTCTGTTCAGTACACAGAGGACGTCCGTGGGTGTCCGTCAGCACACACAGGACGTCCGTGGCTGTCAGTGGCTGTCCGTCAGCACACACAGGACGTCCGTAGCTGTCCGTGTGTGTCCGTCAGCACACACAGGACGTTCGTGGCTGTCCATCAGTACACATATCTGCACGCTGGTCCTTGGACTCAGCACGCTGGCCCTTCCCGTGGACAGTTTGGGTGATTTTGGCCCACGTGCGCTGTCTGTTCAGCACATACATGACTTCCGTGGGTGTCCGCCAGCACACATAGGACGTCTGTGGCTGTCCGTCAGCACACACAGGATGTCCGTGGCTTTCTGTGTGTGTCCGTGTGTGTCCGTGTGTGTCCTTCAGCACACAGAGGACGTCTGTGGCTGTCCATGAGTACACATATCAGCACGCTGGTCCTTGGACTCAACACGCTGGCCCTTCCCGTGGACTGTTCGGGTAATTTTGGCCCACGTGGGCTGTCTGTTAAGTACACACATGACTTCCGTGGGTGTCCGTCAGCACACACAGGACGTCCGTGTGTGTCTGTCAGCACACACAGGACGTCCATGGCTGTCCGTGTGTGTCCGTGTCTGTCCGTCAGCACACAGGACGTCTGTGGCTGTCCATCAGTACACATATCAGCACGTTGGTCCTTGGACTCCGCATGCTGACCCTTCCCGTGGACTGTTCGGGTGATTTTGGCTCACGTGGGCTGTCTGTTCAGTACACACAAGACGTCCGTGGGTGTCCGCCAGCACACACAGGACGTCCGTGGGTGTCCGCCAGCACACACAGGACGTCTGTGGCTTTCCGTGTGTGTCCGTGTGTGTCCGTCTGTGTCCGTCAGCACACACAAGACGTCTGTGGCTGTCCATCAGTACACATATAAGCACGTTGGTCCTTGGACTCAGCACACTGGCCCTTCCCGTGGACTGTTTGGGTGATTTTGGCCCACGTGGGCTGTCTGTTCAGTACACACAGGACGTCTGTGGGTGTCCGCCAGCACACACAGGACATCCGTGGCTGTCCGTGTGTGTCTGGGTGTGTCTGTCAGCACACACAGGACGTCCGTGGCTGTCAATCATTACACATATCAGCACGTTGGTCCTTGGACTCAGCACGCTGACCCTTCCTGTGGACTGTTCGGGTGATTTTGGCCCACGTGGGCTGTCTGTTCAGTACACACAGGACGTCCGTGGGTGTCCGCCAGCACACACAGGACGTCCGTGGCTGTCCTGTGGCTGTCCGTCAGCACACATAGGACGTTCGTGGCTGTCCGTGTGTGTCCGTCCGCACACACATGACGTCCATGGCTGTCAATCGGTACACATATCAGAACGCTGGTCTTCGACTCAGCACGCAGGCCCTTCCCGTGGACTGTTCGGGTGATTTTGGCCCACGTGGGCTGTCTGTTCAGCACACACAGGATGTCCGAGTGTGTCCGTCAGCACACACAGGACGTTCGTGGCTGTCCGTGTGTGTCCGTCAGCACACACATGATGTGCGTGGCTGTCCATCAGTACACATATCAGCACGCTAGTCCTTGGACTCAGTACGCTGGCCCTTCCCGTGGACTGTTCGAGTTATTTTGGCCCATGTGGGCTGTCTGTTCAGTCCACACAGGACGTCTGTGGGTGTCCGTCATCACACACAGGACGTCCGTGGCTGTCAGTGGCTGTCCGTCAGCACACACAGGACGTCCGTAGCTGTCCGTGTGTGTCCGTCAGCACACACAGGACATTCGTGGCTGTCCATTAGTACACATATCCGCACGCTGGTCCTTGGACTCAGCACGCTGGCCCTTCCCGTGGACTGTTTGGGTGATTTTGGCCCACGTGGGCTGTCTTTTCAGTACACACATGACGTCTGTGGGTGTCCGTCAGCACACAGAGGATGTTCGTGGCTGTCCGTGTGTGTCCGTGTGTGTCCGTCAGCACACACAGGACGTCTGTGGCTGTCCATCAGTACACATATCAGCACGCTGGTCCTTTGACTCAGTACGCTGGCCCTTCCCGTGGACTGTTCGAGTGATTTTGGCCCATGTGGGCTGTCTGTTCAGTACACACAGGACGTCCGTGGCTGTCAGTTGCTGTCCGTCAGCACACACAGGACGTCCGTGGCTGTCCGTGTGTGTCCGTCAGCACACACAGGACATTCGTGGCTGTCCATTAGTACACATATCCGCACGCTGGTCCTTGGACTCAGCACGCTGGCCCTTCCCGTGGACTGTTTGGGTGATTTTGGCCCACGTGGGCTGTCTTTTCAGTACACACATGACGTCCGTGGGTGTCCGTCAGCACACAGAGGATGTTCGTGGCTGTCCGTGTGTGTCCGTCAGCACACACAGGACGTCTGTGGCTGTCCATCAGTACACATATCAGCACGCTGGCCCTTCCCGTGGACTGTTCGAGTGATTTTGGCCCATGTGGGCTGTCTGTTCAGTACACACAGGACGTCCGTGGGTGTCCGTCAGCACACACAGGACGTCTGTGGCTGTCAGTTGGTCCTTGGACTCAGCACACTGGCCCTTCCCGTGGACTGTTTGGGTGATTTTGGCCCACGTGGGCTGTCTGTTCAGTACACACAGGACGTCCGTGGGTGTCCGCCAGCACACACAGGACATCCGTGGCTGTCCGTGTGTGTCCGGGTGTGTCCGTCAGCACACACAGGACGTCCGTGGCTGTCAATCATTACACATATCAGCACGTTGGTCCTTGGACTCAGCACGCTGACCCTTCCTGTGGACTGTTCGAGTGATTTTGGCCCATGTGGGCTGTCTGTTCAGTACACACAGGACGTCCGTGGGTGTCCGTCAGCACACACAGGACGTCTGTGGCTGTCAGTTGCTGTCCGTCAGCACACACAGGACGTCCGTAGCTGTCCGTGTGTGTCCGTGTGTGTCCGTCAGCACACAAAGGACGTTCGTGGCTGTCCATCAGTATACATATCCGCACGCTGGTCCTTGGACTCAGCACGCTGGCCCTTCCCGTGGACAGTTTGGGTGATTTTGGCCCACATGGGCTGTCTGTTCAGTACACACAGGACGTCCGTGGGTGTCCGCCAGCACACACAGGACGTCTGTGTCTGTCCGTGTGTGTCCAGGTGTGTCCGTCAGCACACACAGGACGTCTGTGGCTGTCAATCATTACACATATCAGCACGTTGGTCCTTGGACTCAGCACGCTGACCCTTCCTGTGGACTGTTCGGGTGATTTTGGCCCACGTGGGCTGTCTGTTCAGTACACACAAGACGTCCATGGGTGTCCGCCAGCACACACAGGACGTCCGTGGCTGTCCTGTGGCTGTCCGTCATCACACACAGGACGTTCGTGGCTGTTCGTGTGTGTCCGTGTGTGTCCGTCCGCACACACAGGACGTCCATGGCTGTCAATCGGTACACATATCAGCAAGCTGGTCCTTCGACTCAGCACGCTGGCCCTTCCCGTGGACTGTTCGGGTGATTTTGGCCCACGTGGGCTGTCTGTTCAGTACACACAGGACGTCCATGGGTGTCCGTAACCACACACACAGGACGTCCGTGTGTGTCCGTGTGTGTCCGTCAGCACACACAGGACGTCCGTGGCTGTCAGTGTGTGTCCGTCAGCACACACACGATGTGCGTGGCTGTCCATCAGTACACATATCAGCACGCTGGTCCTTGGACTCAGTACGCTGGCCCTTCCCGTGGACTGTTCGAGTGATTTTGGCCCATGTGGGCTGTCTGTTCAGTACACACAGGACGTCTGTGGGTGTCCATCAGCACACACAGTACGTCTGTAGCTGTCCGTGTGTGTCCGTCAGCACACACAGGACGTTCGTGGCTGTCCATTAGTACACATATCCGCACGCTGGTCCTTGGACTCAGCACGCTGGCCCTTCCCGTGGACTGTTTGGGTGATTTTGGCCCAAGTGGGCTGTCTTTTCAGTACACACATGACGTCCGTGGGTGTCCGTCAGCACACAGAGGATGTTCGTGGCTGTCCGTGTGTGTCCGTGTGTGTCCGTCAGCACACACAGGACGTCTGTGGCTGTCCATCAGTACACATATCAGCACGCTGGTCCTTTGACTCAGTACGCTGGCCCTTCCCGTGGACTGTTCGAGTGATTTTGGCCCATGTGGGCTGTCTGTTCAGTACACACAGGACGTCCGTGGGTGTCCGTCAGCACACACAGGACGTCCGTGGCTGTCAGTTGCTGTCCGTCAGCACACACAGGACGTCCGTAGCTGTCCGTGTGTGTCCGTGTGTGTCCGTCAGCACACAAAGGACGTTCGTGGCTGTCCATCAGTATACATATCCGCACGCTGGTCCTTGGACTCAGCACGCTGGCCCTTCCCGTGGACAGTTTGGGTGATTTTGGCCCACGTGCGCTGTCTGTTCAGTACACACATGACTTCCGTGGGTGTCTGCCAGCACACACAGGACGTCTGTGGCTGTCCGTCAGCACACACAGGATGTCTGTGGCTGTCCGTGTGTGTCCGTGTGTGTCCGTCAGCACACAGAGGACGTCTGTGGCTGTCCATCAGTACACATATCAGCACGCTGGTCCTTGGACTCAACATGCTGGCCCTTCCCGTGGACTGTTCGGGTGATTTTGGCCCACGTGGGCTGTCTGTTAAGTACACACATACTTCCGTGGGTGTCCGCCAGCACACACAGGTGGTCCGTGTGTGTCCGTCAGCACACACAGGACGTCCGTGGCTGTCCGTGTGTGTCTGTGTCTGTCCGTCAGCACACAAGACGTACGTGGCTGTCCATCAGTACACATATCAGCACGTTGGTCCTTGGACTCCGCACGCTGACCCTTCCCGTGGACTGTTTGGGTGATTTTGGCCCACGTGGGCTGTCTGTTCAGTACACACAGGACGGCCGTGGGTGTCCGCCAGCACACACAGGACGTCCGTGGGTGTCCGCCAGCACACACAGGACGTCTGTGGCTTTTCGTGTGTGTGTCCGTGTGTGTCTGTCAGCACACACAAGACATCTGTGGCTGTCCATCAGTACACATATCAGCACGTTGGTTCTTGGACTCAGCACACTAAACCTTCCCGTGGACTGTTTGGGTGATTTTGGCCCACATGGGCTGTCTGTTCAGTACACACAGGACGTCCGTGGGTGTCCGCCAGCACACACAGGACGTCTGTGTCTGTCCGTGTGTGTCCAGGTGTGTCCGTCAGCACACACAGGACGTCCGTGGCTGTCAATCATTACACATATCAGCACGTTGGTCCTTGGACTCAGCACGCTGACCCTTCCTGTGGACTGTTCGGGTGATTTTGGCCCACGTGGGCTGTCTGTTCAGTACACACAGGACGTCCATGGGTGTCCGCCAGCACACAAAGGACGTCCGTGGCTGTCCTGTGGCTGTCCGTCAGCACACACAGGACGTTCGTGGCTGTTCGTGTGTGTCCGTGTGTGTCCGTCCGCACACACAGGACGTCCATGGCTGTCAATCGGTACACATATCAGCAAGCTGGTCCTTCGACTCGGCACACTGGCCCTTCCCGTGGACTGTTCGGGTGATTTTGGCCCACGTGTGCTGTCTGTTCAGTACACACAGGACGTCCGTGGGTGTCCGTAACCACACACACAGGACGTCCGTGTGTGTCCGTCAGCACACACAGGACGTCCGTGGCTGTCAGTGTGTGTCCGTCAGCACACACACGATGTGCGTGGCTGTCCATCAGTACACATATCAGCACGCTGGTCCTTGGACTCAGTACGCTGGCCCTTCCCGTGGACTGTTCGAGTGATTTTGGCCCATGTGGGCTGTCTGTTCAGTACACACAGGACGTCTGTGGGTGTCCGTCAGCACACACAGGACGTCTGTAGCTGTCCGTGTGTGTCCGTCAGCACACACAGGACGTTCGTGGCTGTCCATTAGTACACATATCCGCACGCTGGTCCTTGGACTCAGCACGCTGGCCCTTCCCGTGGACTGTTTGGGTGATTTTGGCCCACGTGGGCTGTCTGTTCAGTACACACATGACGTCCGTGGGTGTCCGTCAGCACACACAGGATGTCCGTGGCTGTCCGTGTGTGTCCGTGTGTGTACGTCAGCACACACAGGACGTCTGTGGCTGTCCATTAGTACACATATCAGCACGCTGGTCCTTTGACTCAGTACGCTGGCCCTTCTCGTGGACTGTTCGAGTGATTTTAGCCCACGTGGGCTGTCTGTTCAGTTCACAAATGACGTCCGTGGGTGTCCGCAAGCACACACAGGACGTCTGTGGCTGTCTGTGGCTGTCCGTCAGCACACACAGGATGTCCGTGGCTGTCCGTGTGTGTCCGTGTGTGTCCGTCAGCACACACAGGACGTCTGTGGCTGTCCATCAGTACATATATCAGCACGCTGGTCCTTGGACTCAACACGCTGGCCTTTCCCGTGGACTGTTCGGGTGATTTTGGCCCACGTGGGCTGTCTGTTAAGTACACACATGACTTCTGTGGGTGTCCGTCAGCACACACAGGACGTCCGTGTGTGTCCGTCAGCACACACTGGACGTCCGTGGCTGTCCGTGTGTGTCCGTCAGCACACACAGGATGTGCGTGGCTGTCCATCAGTACACATATCAGCACGCTGGTCCTTGGACTCAGTACGCTGGCCCTTCCCGTGGACTGTTCGAGTGATTTTGGCCCATGTGGGCTGTCTGTTCAGTACACACAGGACGTCTGTGGGTGTCCGTCAGCACACACAGGACGTCTGTGGCTGTCAGTGGCTGTCCGTCAGCACACACAGGACGTCCGTAGCTGGCCGTGTGTGTCCGTCAGCACACACAGGACGTTTGTGGCTGTCCATTTGTACACATATCCGCACGCTGGTCCTTGGACTCAGCACGCTGGCCCTTCCCGTGGTCTGTTTGGGTGATTTTGGCCCACGTGGGCTGTCTGTTCAGTACACACATGACGTCCGTGGGTGTCCGTCAGCACACACAGGATGTCGGTGGCTGTCCGTGTGTGTCCGTGTGTGTCCGTCAGCACACACAGGACGTCTGTGGCTGTCCATCAGTACACATATCAGCACGCTGGTCCTTTGACTCAGTACGCTGGCCCTTCCCGTGGACTGTTCGAGTGATTTTGGCCCATGTGGGCTGTCTGTTCAGTACACACAGGACGTCTGTGGGTGTCCGTCAGCACACACAAGACATCTGTGGCTGTCCATCAGTACACATATCAGCACGTTGGTTCTTGGACTCAGCACACTAAACCTTCCCGTGGACTGTTTGGGTGATTTTGGCCCACATGGGCTGTCTGTTCAGTACACACAGGACGTCCGTGGGTGTCCGCCAGCACACACAGGACGTCTGTGTCTGTCCGTGTGTGTCCAGGTGTGTCCGTCAGCACACACAGGACGTCTGTGGCTGTCAATCATTACACATATCAGCACGTTGGTCCTTGGACTCAGCACGCTGACCCTTCCTGTGGACTGTTCGGGTGATTTTGGCCCACGTGGGCTGTCTGTTCAATACACACAGGACGTCCGTGGGTGTCCGCCAGCACACACAGGACGTCTGTGGATGTCCTGTGGCTGTCCGTCAGCACACACAGGATGTTCGTGGCTGTTCGTGTGTGTCCGTGTGTGTCCGTCCGCACACACAGGACGTCCATGGCTGTCAATCGGTACACATATCAGCAAGCTGGTCCTTCGACTCAGCACGCTGGCCCTTCCCGTGGACTGTTCGGGTTATTTTGGCCCACGTGGGCTGTCTGTCCAGTACACACAGGACGTCCGTGGGTGTCCGTAACCACACACACAGGACGTCCGTGTGTGTCCGTCAGCACACACAGGACGTCCGTGGCTGTCAGTGTGTGTCCGTCAGCACACACACGATGTGCGTGGCTGTCCATCAGTACACATATCAGCACGCTGGTCCTTGGACTCAGTACGCTGGCCCTTCCCGTGGACTGTTCGAGTGATTTTGGCCCATGTGGGCTGTCTGTTCAGTACACACAGGACGTCTGTGGGTGTCCGTCATCACACACAGGACGTCTGTAGCTGTCCGTGTGTGTCCGTCAGCACACACAGGACGTTCGTGGCTGTCCATTAGTACACATATCCGCACGCTGGTCCTTGGACTCAGCACGCTGGCCCTTCCCGTGGACTGTTTGGGTGATTTTGGCCCACGTGGGCTGTCTGTTCAGTACACACATGACGTCCGTGGGTGTCCGTCAGCACACACAGGATGTCCGTGGCTGTCCGTGTGTGTCCGTCAGCACACACAGGGCGTCTGTGGCTGTCCATCAGTACACATATCAGCACGCTGGTCCTTTGACTCAGTACGCTGGCCCTTCTCGTGGACTGTTCGAGTGATTTTGGCCCACGTGGGCTGTCTGTTCAGTTCACAAATGACGTCCGTGGGTGTCCGCAAGCACACACAGGACGTCTGTGGCTGTCAGTGGCTGTCCGTCAGCACACACAGGATGTCCGTGGCTGTCCGTGTGTGTCCGTGTGTGTCCGTCAGCACACACAGGACGTCTGTGGCTGTCCATCAGTACATATATCAGCACGCTGGTCCTTGGACTCAACACGCTGGCCTTTCCCGTGGACTGTTCGGGTGATTTTGGCCCACGTGGGCTGTCTGTTAAGTACACACATGACTTCCGTGGGTGTCCGTCAGCACACACAGGACGTCCGTATGTGTCCGTCAGCACACACAGGACGTCCGTTGCTGTCCGTGGGTGTCCGTCAGCACACACAGGATGTGCGTGGCTGTCCATCAGTACAGATATCAGCACGCTGGTCCTTGGACTCAGTACGCTGGCCCTTCCCGAGGACTGTTCGAGTGATTTTGGCCCATGTGGGCTGTCTGTTCAGTACACACAGGACGTCTGTGGGTGTCCGTCAGCACACACAGGACGTCTGTGGCTGTCAGTGGCTGTCCGTCAGCACACACAGGACGTCCGTAGCTGTCCGTGTGTGTCCGTCAGCACACACAGGACGTTTGTGGCTGTCCATTTGTACACATATCCGCACGCTGGTCCTTGGACTCAGCACGCTGGCCCTTCCTGTGGTCTGTTTGGGTGATTTTGGCCCACGTGGGCTGTCTGTTCAGTACACACATGACGTCCGTGGGTGTCCGTCAGCACACACAGGATGTCGGTGGCTGTCCGTGTGTGTCCGTGTGTGTCCGTCAGCACACACAGGACGTCTGTGGCTGTCCATCAGTACACATATCAGCACGCTGGTCCTTTGACTCAGTACGCACGGACAGACACGGACAGCCACAGAAGTCATGTGTGTGCTGACGGACACACACAGACGTCCTGTGTGTGCTGACGGATACCCACAGACGTCATGTGTGTACTGAACAGACAACCCACGTAGGCCAAAATCACCCGAACAGTCCACGAGAAGGGCCAGCGTGCTGATTCCAAGGACCAGTGTGCTAATATGTGTACTGATGGACAGCCAGGGACGTCCTATGAGTGCTGACGGACACACACGAACACACACGGACAACCACGGACGTCCTGTGTGTGCTGACGGACACACACGGACAGCCACGGACGTCCTGTGTGTGCTGACGAACACACAAAGAAGTTCTGAGTGTGCTGACGGACACCCACAGACGTCCTGTGTGTGCTGACGGACACACCCGGACACACACACACAGCCACGGACGTCCTGTGTGTGCTGACGGATAGCCACAGACAGCCACGGACGTCCTGTGTGTGCTGGCGGACACGGACGTCCTATGTGTACTGAAGAGACAGCCCACGTGGGCCAAAATCACCCAAACAGTCAACCGGAAGGGCCAGCGTGCTGAGTCCAAGGACCAACGTGCTCATATGTGTACTGATGGACAGTCACAGATGTCTTGTGTGTGCTGACGGACACAGACAGCCACACAGACACACACGGACAGCCACAGACGTCCTGTGTGTGCTGGTGGTCACCCATGGACATCCTGTGTGTGCTGGCGGACACCCACGGACGTCATGTGTGTACTGAACAGACAGCCCACGTGGCCCAAAATCACCCGAACAGTCCACGGGAATGGTGAGCGTGCTGAGTCCAAGAACCAACGGGCTGATATGTGTACTGATGGACAGCCACGGACGTCATGTGTGTGCTGACGGACACACACGGACAGCCACGGACGTCATGTGTGTGTTGGCGGACACCCTCGGACGTCCTGTGTGTACTGAACAGACAGCCCACGTAGGCCAAAATCACCCGAGTAGTCCACGGGAAGTGAAGAACCCTAAGGAACGAACACTCAACCGGATTGGAAAGATATGAACTCGATCCGTAAGGAAAGAGAACTGATGGTATGAACGGTGACACAAAGGGTTGCGGATGACCCAATGATACTACCAGATTTCGATCGTTGCCGGATGTGACGCACCGGTCCAACAAAAGAAGGATCGAAACTTGGAGATAACCTCACAAAGAAACTAAGAAATGTTCTAACAAAGAACAAAGAGAGTAAAACTCAAAAGAATGAAAGCAAAACGAAATTATCTTATTCAGATCTGATGGTTACATTATATAGAAGTTCTAGTCAAAAGACTTAAAGAAAAATGTGGGAAATCTAAACATAGAAAATGATAAAATTGACCAGATCTGGTTAAGGCACAAAATCACACTTTGACTAGCGAAAAACCCTTTAAATTCCGTCCAGGTTCATTGCTTCCTGAAGCATGTCCTGCGGACTGGGCCAGTACACAAGCAGGACAGTCCAAAGTAGCCAGTTTTGAAGTGTCACGGCCTATCTTGAGTTCCACTCGTCCGAATCCAAATCTGTCTCGACCGTTGCTCTTAAAATGCCAATCAGTACGGGAAATACGAGCTCCAGTTCGGTGAATTCGATCGTCTGGACATGGGTATTGATGAAGCCTCAAACTGGACGTCCGGGCGGTACATGTGGTACTGTCCAAAAATGTATAGCAATGACCTAACTCAGGATCCGTGCGTCCGAATGCGATTCCGTCTCGACTGTTCTTCATCAAATGGAAAACAGGACGGTGAAGACAAAGTCCAGTACAGTGAAATCGATCATCTGGCCTTGGTTCCAGCCAAAGCTCCCATCCGGATGCATTTGGGACAGTCCGGTCAGTCTGGCCAGTATGGTGAAAATCATGAACCTCGGTTGAAAACTTCAGAACGTCCTGATCTTCATGCTGGTTCGGCTCCATGTACTGATCCGTGGACCGCGGTCTATCATTCCCTCTTTCTTCAAAAGGATTTGTCATCAAATCCAATGTACCTATATCAAAAAGAGATAAATCAGATACAAAAGAATTAAAATTCAAGGGAAATTCAGTAAATGAATAGAATGGACAGAAACTTCCTTGGAGTTTTGAAGTCATTTTTATCAAGGAATTCCAAGTACTTTGGCGTCCATTGGTGCTTGCTCTCCTTAGAAACTGATCATGCTTATCCTGTTTATTCAAAGCAACTAGAGAAACCACATCAAATCTGCCAAAGAAATAATCAAAGGGTTTCTCTATCCTTAAGACATCAAAATCAGGATCCAAGCCGTTAGGATAATCATCAAGGACGTGGGCAAGCATTAAGCAAGTAAGCTGGTTGCCAAAAATAGATTTATCAATCTCAAAATCAGGCCAAGGTGAGAAACTGTTATGGAAAGAAAGAGACAATGCCAAATTTGAAAAATTATCATCATGAACGAAATCAAAAGAATTCTTTGGCCTAAGCAATTTTAGTTCATGCTTTTTCCTACACCAAATCTCTTTCAAAGCAGAGCTCAATGAAATCAATTCATGAAAAGGTTTGAGCAAAACGTTTTTCAACCAAGTAAGAATATGTTTTCTTTTTGAAATTCTCGGTTACAAAACATTTTCATGAAGAGTAGAGGCAATCAACTCATGATCCTTACAGTGCTTTTGGTTTAGACAGGAGAATGACCTAGGAAACACCTTTGGTTCATGGAGGATCGGTTTTGGCTCAGGCCGATTCTTTCTGGGGCATGAATCTCCTTTAGAAATCTGGTACTCGCGGATAGATGGACTGAAGAACCTCCGGTTTGGAAAATTCATAACTTCTTCATCCGTGAAGCTTTGCATGCGATTCCAAGCCTCAGTGAATCCTTGATGAGTTGGCTTTCTTGTAAAATTGAATTCAAGACAAAAGACCTTCGGACTGTTGAGATATCCTTCTTGTACTGAACCTCTGTCGCTGGCACCAAGGTAGCCGGTTCGAACAACAAAGCTTCTCCAAATCTGAGGTTGTTGGGCACGGCCAATGCTTTCAATTCTTAGAGGCTGAACCTGTCTTTCCTGTATACTCAAAATAAACACTAAAAGACCAGGATCAAATGTGCAAGATAAATATTTGTTCAAATCACAAATCAAAATATCTTTTCCAAGAACAAATTGCACATTTTTCAGCCTGTCAAGGTGCTCATCAAAGTAGATATTACAGACAAGAATTTTATCAAGGTATGCAACAACAGTATTCATTTTCAAGATGGGCATATCCTTCCCAACATCTGAACACACAAGCTTAAGTTCAGTTTGAGAATCATTTATCAAAAGTTCAAGGCATTTTTCAAAGAATGTGTTGTAAACCAAAATATCATCAGAACTCAAGACAACACCATTATCACGAAATGATCTCAGAAAATACCAAGTCTTATCAGTTTCAAAACTTAAGAGATCAGGCTGCAAAACAGAACCACAAAATTCAAGATCACGAAAATCATTTTTAGTTTTAAGTGATTTCTGTTCCAGCAACTTCTGAATCAAAATTTCGTCCAAGGCATAAGAGGATGCAAACTGTAAGACCCGATCCTGGATTCCTCAATCCAACCAGACCGCGGCCTCACCAAACAATGCAACCAATTCCATCTTTCATATTCAAGTTCAAGTGTTAAATAATTCTAAGTCTTTTTCAGAGTTTTGAGGTTGAACATTCACACTTAAACAATCAAGCATCAACTAATGAAAATAGATACTTCATAGATATTAACCAAGGTTCATACATCATTCATCATCCTAAATAATAGAATACATACTAGAATCGCATAAGTTCACAAGTTGCACAATAGGCTACAATAATCACACAATTTTCAGAATCAACCCAATCACCACACATCTTCCCATGGCCGCGGTCCTCATGGTGCTTTTCCCTTACCACGGTCCATTTCTGGTCCTGGATCCAACACAAACAACCACACATTCACAAGGTTAGATTACAAAACAAGAATCAAATCACATTGCATGGTCGGATCCAATCTAGTAAAGAACAATCATCAAAAATGTGAAATCTGACCCCTTTAAAAAGAGATCCAAATACCAAATAAAATTCATGATAATTCACAAGAAAAATATTCCCATAAACAGATTCAAAAGAATCGGCTCAGATCATAGTGGTCTCGGCCATGAACAGCCCACACAAGAACAAGGGACTTTCATGGGAATTTGATCAGGCCAAGGCCATAGGATTAATGAATCCTTTCCTGTAACAACATAAAACATTCCATAGCACAACATATAAGAAGAAACAGAGTAGAAGAAGTCAGAGTAAGGAGTAGCCAATCGATCCAAACCGGCCAGGCTCACACGGCCATCATCCGCGGCCTTGTCCGGTTACTCTTGGCCACACCTCTCACCTTAGGAGTTCGGTCTCCAGGGGCGACTTCCTTCTCTTTCTCCTTTGCCTTCTCCTTGTCTTTCTGTCTCAAATCCATCCTCTTGATCACACGCCCAAACACACCAGGAACACTTAAGAACAATCTCTTGGATCAAATCGGCCGATCCAAAGTTTCTGTCTCTCTTTCTCTCTTGAATTTTCTCTGTGTTTCTCTCTGTGTGGAATGAGTAAAAACCGACCAGAATGATCAGAAATGAGAGAGAGAAGACGATTTAAACTGTCCCCAACCGCCTGGGCGAACAGTTACCAAAATCCCTTCCTTTCTTCCCCAAACCGTCCCATAACCGTCCCATAACCACCCCTTGGCGGTTTCTCCCCTTTTCTTCCTTTGGCAAATCGATCACTGAGCCTCAGCTCACACTCTGGGAGCTTGCCCGCTCCCTATCCCAAGCCTAAGACCCATTTGGTCGAACCGTCCTGCACCCGGACCATCGGCTCGCCCAGTAACCGTCCCGGACTCGCCCACACTGATCCGAACCAGAACGCACCGTTCACTGGATTGAGCTGACCCCCAGCTGTTCCCAGCTGATTGAGCTAGCCCACCAGCTCCTGTGAGCTGAACAGATCATGGTGAACTGATTACCAGCTGAACCGAGCTGATTGAACTCAAACCAACACTCGTCCAGCTGCCTAAACACTCACCCAGCCCCTTTACCCTTATTTCCATCGTATCCTGGTTAAGTCTCAGCTGACTGATGCCCTTAACCTTCATTCAGGGCCATGATACGCTTGTCTCAAGGTCTAATGACCTGACTGGTGCGTCTCCCCGCACCATGGCCCGTCCGGCCGATCCTATCTAGGATCGGGGACATGACAAGTCTCCCCCACTAACTTGGGATTCGTCCTCGAATCCATGTTAAGTGTTTCATCAGGAAGAAATTGTCTGTACCACTCCGGATACATTGTTTTCATCTTTGCTTCTGTTTCCCAAGTGATGAGGTCTTTACCATTGTAATCCCACACCACTTTGATCATGGGAACTGTCTTCTTTCTCATAGCTTTCTCTGACCGATCCACAATCCGAACCGGCAAGGTTTCCAAAGTCAGGTCCTTACCAAGGTCAGCAGGAACCTCAGGCAAGACAATGTCTTGTTCAGACAAGCATTTCCGGAGTTGGGATACATGGAACACATTGTGGTATGCATCCATTGCCGATGGCAAGTCCAACTTGTATGCCACTGCACCCACTCTCTCTATGATCCTGAATGGACCCAAGTACCTAGGGTCCAGTTTCTTTCGTCCAGAAATCCTGGTCCTACCCTTAAAGGTAATCATCTTGAGATACACCAGGTCATTGACCTCAAACTCAAGATGTTTCCTACGCTTGTCCGCATAGCTCTTTTGGCGGTCCTGCGCCTCTTTCATCTTCTCTTTGACCATCCTGATCTTCTCAGTGGTCTGTTCTACAATCTCAGGTCCCAACATGCTACGCTCCCCCACTTGGGTCCAGCATAGGGGTGTCCTGCACGGCCTACCATACAAAGCCTCATATGGCGACATACCAATGCTTGTATGGAAGCTGTTATTATAAGCAAACTCCACTAAAGGTAAGTGTTTTTCCCAAGACTCTCCCCAGTCTAACACACATGCCCTTAGCATATCCTCTAAGGTTTGGATTGTCCTTTCAGACTGCCCATCCGTTTGAGGATGATAAGATGTGCTCATATTCACTCTGGTTCCCAAGGCCTTTTGGAAAGCCTGCCAGAAATAAGATGTAAATCTTGGATCCCTGTCCGAGACAATGCTTGCTGGAACACCATGCAACCTCACTATCTCGTCTAGGTACACTTGCACTATCCTGTCGACCCCATCCCCTTTCTTGATGGGTAGGAAATGAGCCGACTTGGTCAGCCGATCAACCACAACCCATACCGCATCTTTCTTATTCCTGGTCGTGGGAAATCCAGTCACAAAATCCATTGTGATGTGATCCCATTTCCATTCTGGTATGGGTAGGTTCTGAAGTAGACCACTGGGAACCTGATGTTCTGCCTTCACCAGTTGACAAGTGGGACACTTAGCCACCCACTCTGCAACATCAGATTTCATCCTCACCCAATGGTAGTACCTTTTCAGATCCCTATACATTTTGTTCAGTCCAGGATGAACTGAAAACTTGGACTTATGAGCCTGTCTCATAATCTCTTCTTTGAGTTCCTTATCATTAGGAACACTGACCCTACCATTGACCAAGATGGTACCATTGTCAGTTGTCTGGTACTCAGTCTTGTCATTGGCGGCTACCTTCTTTAGATTTTCATCCAGGCCCTGAGCTTGCCTGATCCTGGTCAGGAGATCGGCCTGGTTCACCGCCTCCAATCCCAGTGGCTCATCTGAACCAACCAAGGTATTGAGGTTCAAGGACCTGATCATCCCTTCCAGTTCATCCGCCTCCCTCTCAGATGACACTTCAGCCCTTCTGCGGCTCAAGGCATCAGCCACTAGGTTAGCTTTCCCAGGATGATAAGCTATGTCCAGATCATAATCTGCAACAAATTCCATCCATCTCCTCTGCCTTAAGTTTAACTCAGGCTGAGTGAATATGTACTTCAAACTCTTATGGTCTGTGAGTATTTGCACCCTGGCACCATAAAGATATGATCTCCATATCTTTAATGCAAATACTACTGCAGCCATCTCCAAATCATGGGTTGGATAGTTACCCTCATGCTTCCTTAACTGCCGGGAAGCATAGGCTATCACCTTCCCATGTTGTGTCAAAACACAACCAAGACCAGTTATGGATGCATCCGTATACACCACATAAGGCTGATCAGCCTCAGGCAACACCAGGACAGGTGCATTAGTCAACATGTTCTTGAGTGCTGCAAAACTTTTCGCACACTCCTCAGACCATGTGAACCTCACGTCCTTGCCTGTCAGCTTAGTCATAGGTTGAGCTATGCTCGAGAACCCCTTGACATATTTCCGGTAATAACCAGCCAACCCTAAGAAGCTCCTCACTTCCGTAGCATTCTTTGGCTGTGGCCATTCCTGGATACATTTGATCTTATCTTGATCCACTGAGACTCCTTTATCAGACACCACATGCCCAAGGAATCCAATGCTCTTCTGCCAGAAGCTACACTTGCTTAGCTTAGCAAAGAGCTTCTGTTCTCTCAGGCGGCCCAACACCGCCCTAAGGTGTCTTTCATGGTCCTCCTTTGTCTTGGAATACACGAGTATATCATCAATGAAGATGATCACAAACTCGTCCAAGTATTCCCTGAAGATGCCGTTCATCATCTTCATGAATGCAGCAGGTGCATTGGTCAGTCCGAACGGCATGACCACAAACTCATAGTGACCATACCTAGTTCGGAATGCTGTCTTCCTCACATCACCTGGTGCAATGGGGATCTGATGATACCCAGAGGCCAAGTCAATCTTGGAGAACCACTTGGCTCCACGGAGTTGGTCCAACAACTCATCAATCCTGGGTAAAGGGTACTTGTTCTTCACAGTCACCCTGTTCAAACCCCTATAATCAATGCACAACCTAAAGCTACCATCCTTTTTCTTAACGAATAGGACTGGTGCTCCCCAAGGTGATACACTAGGGCGTATGAACCCCTTCTCAAGCAACTCCTCAAGTTGCTTCTTCAGCTCTGCCATCTCAGCTGGTGCCATTCTATATGGACTTTTTGATAACGGGGCCGTTCCAGGTTCCAATTCAATGATGAATGGGTCAGCCCTATCAGGGGGAATGCCCTGTAGTGCCCCAAACACATCCTGAAATTCTCGAACCAACGGTATACCCTCTGGGTCACAGGCCCCTACAACCTCATCAGTGTAAATGGTAGCCAAAAAGGCCTCACAACCATTTCCAAGCATCCGTTCTACTTGGACTGCTGAAACCACCAAACTACAAGAGGTTGGCTTGATTCCTTGGTACTTGATCGGGGGTCCAAACTCATTCTCAAGTTGCACCCTTCCCCGGTGACAATCTAGAGTTGCCCGATACTTTCCCAACCAGTCCATGCCCAAGATCACTTCATGATGCTTGAGGGGGACAACAATCAGATCTATAGGCATCGGCCTATCCAAGATCACCACAGGGATGTCCTTAACCAGACCGAGTGAGTTCATAACTTGCCCTCCGGCCGCACTCACTCGTTCAGGACCATCCCATGTTCCATACTGGAACAAACCTTTTCCTATCATACTTGGACTCACAAAACTATGTGTAGCTCCAGTATCAAATAGTGTGTGTGTTTCCACACCACCAATACTTAAGGTCCCTACACAAGACCCATCAAAGTATATCTATCCATCCTAGATTCCATACCATGCAATTCTACTGGAATTGTAAAAGTAGTAGTCTAGAGTGTTACCATTGATCGCTTGGAAAGGCCGAGCCCCATCCACATCCTTGGATAGCTCATACACACGAGGTGTGGAGGTCTGGCCTCGTCCCTGAACTGGCCTGCTAGCCTCCCCACGTCCCTTACTTTGGTTGCCTTGCAACTTAGGGCAGTCCCTGCGGTAGTGGCCCTTCTGGCCGCAGTGGTGACAGGTCCTGGACTCACCCAACGGACTTGGACAATCCTTGGCTGAGTGATCCATCTTACCACATCGAGTGCAGGCACCCATGGCCTTCCAGCACTCTCCACCGTGGTATCGTCCACACTTAGGGCACTCTGACCTACCACTTGAGGTTTTACCCTCCTCGGTCGAGTCCCTCTTCCTCTTCTTGTCACCACTCTGACCCGAGGATACCACCACACTCTTCAGCTTCTGCTTACCCTCCTCGGTGAGGTTGGTCTCCAGCAAGGCCATCCTCTCAACCAACTCAGAAACCGTGTGGAACTTACAAACAGAACAGTAGGTTCGAAGTTCCACCCTTAGGCCTCGGATGAACCTTCGGACTTGAACCTTCTCATCCTCCAGTTCTCTTCCCACATACCTTCTGAGTCGGTTGAACTCTTCTTCATACTCACGAACAGTCCTCCGTCCCTGAGTCAAGTCCAGGAACTTGGACTCCAAACGATCCCACGCCTCAGCAGGAAAGTACTTATGGTTGAACTCAACCTCAAAGTCAGCAAAATGCTCAATGGTGCCATTGGTACGCTTGTCCAAAGCTAACCACCAGTTATGTGCATCTCCCTCCAGGAAGTGTACTGCTATGTCCTTCTGGTAGTCCTCAGGACAACGCGTGGACTTGAAGTTCCGAACCAACCGGGTTCTCCACTCGTCCGCCTCCATAGGATCAACACTTCCAGCAAAGTGTTTGGTTCCCAACTTGGAGATATGCTCCAGCACCTTCAGGTAGTCCATACCATGCACTGGCCTGACCGGTGGGTCTATCTCAATCACCTCGGCCACACGGCCAGCACCAACATCAGTCACTCCAGCAGCAACCCGAACCGGGGGATTAGCCTGTCCTACGGACGAGTTCACCAATGGTGTGAACGCCTGTGTCAAGGAGGCTATCTGAGCTCCCATGACCTGCATAGCTTCCACCAAGCCCCTTATGGTCGGCTCAATGACCTCCTCAGCACCAGTGACCCGAACATTGTTTGCATCAACATTCTGGCCACTCCCAGCACCAACGTTGGATGACCCAGTATCTTCTCCATGGACTTGCTCTTGTTGCTCGTCCACATTAGTTTCATTAACCTCAGTAGGAAGAGTTGGACCCACTGGGAGTCCGGTGGCATTATCCACCTGCTCCACCAGAGCCGGTAGCACTGTGGTTGGAATGGTTCCAGCTGGTAACACTCCGGTCTGTTCAGCACCATCCTGCCCCACTGCTCCAGACGCCCCAGTCGCCTCCTTTCCTTTCCGAGATTTATACCTTCTTGTTCCCTTAGGAGTTACAAACACAAACAAAAGGTTAGTCCAAACTGAACACACAAACCTCAATCACTCCTAAGTTAATCAGTAGAAAAGATTACTTAGAACCCAACTATCTCACCATGAGTCCAAACGGCCAAGTGTGTGGTGAACCAATAACCCAACAAATCCTAGAATCAAGAATGCTCTGATACCAACTTGTAAGACCCGATCCTGGATTCCTCAATCCAACCAGACCGCGGCCTCACCAAACAATGCAACCAATTCCATCTTTCATATTCAAGTTCAAGTGTTAAATAATTCTAAGTCTTTTTCAGAGTTTTGAGGTTCCAACATTCACACTTAAACAATCAAGCATCAACTAATGAAAATAGATACTTCATAGATATTAACCAAGGTTCATACATCATTCATCATCCTAAATAATAGAATACATACTAGAATCGCATAAGTTCACAAGTTGCACAATAGGCTACAATAATCACACAATTTTCAGAATCAACCCAATCACCACACATCTTCCCATGGCCGCGGTCCTCATGGTGCTTTTCCCTTACCACGGTCCATTTCTGGTCCTGGATCCAACACAAACAACCACACAATCACAAGGTTAGATTACAAAACAAGAATCAAATCACATTGCATGGTCGGATCCAATCTAGTCAAGAACAATCATCAAAAATGTCAAATCTGACCCCTTTAAAAAGAGATCCAAATACCAAATAAAATTCATGATAATTCATGATAATTCAGAAGAAAAATATTCCCATAAACAGATTCAAAAGAATCGGCTCAGATCATAGTGATCTCGGCCATGAACAGCCCACACAAGAACAAGGGACTTTCATGGGAATTTGATCAGGCCAAGGCCTTAGGATCAATGAATCCTTTCCTGTAACAACATAAAACATTCCATAGCACAACATATAAGAAGAAACAGAGTAGAAGAAGTCAGAGTAAGGAGTAGCCAATCGATCCAAACCGGCCAGGCTCACACGGCCATCATCCGCGGCCTTGTCCGGTTACTCTTGGCCACACCTCTCACCTTAGGAGTTCGGTCTCCAGGGGCGACTTCCTTCTCTTTCTCCTTTGCCTTCTCCTTGTCTTTCTGTCTCAAATCCATCCTCTTGATCACACGCCCAAACACACCAGGAACACTCAAGAACAATCTCTTGGATCAAATCGGCCGATCCAAAGTTTCTGTCTCTCTTTCTCTCTTGAATTTTCTCTGTGTTTCTCTCTGTGTGGAATGAGTAAAAACCGACCAGAATGATCAGAAATGAGAGAGAGAAGACGATTTAAACTGTCCCCAACCGCCTGGGCGAACAGTTACCAAAATCCCTTCCTTTCTTCCCAAAACCGTCCCATAACCGTCCCATAACCGCCCCTTGGCGGTTTCTCCCCTTTTCTTCCTTTGGCAAATCGATCACTGAGCCTCAGCTCACACTCTGGGAGCTTGCCCGCTCCCTATCCCAAGCCTAAGACCCATTTGGTCGAACCGTCCTGCACCCGGACCATCGGCTCGCCCAGTAACCGTCCCGGACTCGCCCACACTGATCCGAACCAGAACGCACCGTTCACTGGATTGAGCTGACCCCCAGCTGTTCCCAGCTGATTGAGCTAGCCCACCAGCTCCTGTGAGCTGAACAGATCATGGTGAACTGATTACCATCTGAACCGAGCTGATTGAACTCAAACCAACACTCGTCCAGCTGCCTAAACACTCACCCAGCCCCTTTACCCTTATTTCCATCGTATCCTGGTTAAGTCTCAGCTGACTGATGCCCTTAACCTTCATTCAGGGCCATGATACGCTTGTCTCAAGGTCTAATGACCTGACTGGTGCGTCTCCCTGCACCATGGCCCGTCCGGCCGATCCTATCTAGGATCGGGGACATGACACAAACAATTCATCAGTGATCAGTACATGTCTAGAAGAACTCAGATCAAAGCCATTTCCTTTGCAAACAAACAAATCAAGAGATTTTTCAGCACAAAAATCAGTTTGTTGCAAATCAAGATCAAATGGCCTTCCAAGAAGATGAAAACCTTTGTTATGTTCCAAGAACTGATCAAAGCTCAAAATAATTCCAGAAGTGATGCCATTGACATTTTGAAAATGTGATTGATCAAGACATTTATCAGGTTCAAAGATTTTTAAAGAATTAATCATGTTATCAAAAACATATTTTGAAACAAAAAAATCTTTCATCCTGTCAAGACCAAAACGAATTACATCATCAGTACTGACTTTCACAAACATGTCAGGCAGAGAATTAAGAGAAGAAGGTTCCTCAAAGTGCTCTTGAAGATCCGGAGGTAAAGGGGCAGGAGTTGTGCCGGGATCAAAGCATAGATAATTCTCCATAGCAATGGATGTGATGCTTGTTGCTTCTTCATTAAAGACTGGACCAGGTTCGTCCTCCTCATCAAAGATAGGACCTAGATCATCATCCAAACATATCCTAGTGTCAAGACATGGGCACTGATGTGGAAAATCCAGTGGCTCTTCCTCAAAAACCTGTGGAGACAAAACAAGACTACTCGGAAGCTCCGGTTGCAAAACAGTTAGTTCTACAATAGCTTGTTCATTATCAAGATTAAACTCAGTTTCAAGAGAAGGAAGATCACAATCTTTTTCACAAAACATCAAGCTTTCAATTAGCTCTTCATCAGATTCATCAAAAATGGGTAGAGAATCTGAAAAATCTTTAAGTTCTTCAAAATGGTTTTCAGATTCACCTTGGGCTTTCTTACTGATGAACAAGGATGGCTCAGCTACTGGGGCACGTGTAGATGTGCTCTTCTTTTGGCTCTTGCTGAAGTCCTTAAGGGCTTTGTCCACTCCCTTCACAAGGTTATCACAAATTTGTTGGACATCAATTTGAAAGGGTTGCCTTTTTGGATCACCCACATCTCTGGTTGTTTTTCTCCTTACAGCTGGCTGTTCCTGCACACTAACAAACTCATCAAAATAATTCAAAGGATATTTAAAAGGAGTTTGAGAGTTAGAATTTCGTTGAGGCTTCTCCTTGTTACTTTTCCTTTGCAAACCAAACATCATAAACCTGGAAAATCTCAACACAAAAGTTAGTAGATAAAAACCTCACACTCTCAAGTGTTTGATCCTCACCCACACAAGTGTTTCTCTCAGATTTAGGTGATCACACACAAGTTTTTACTCAATGTTCTAAGAGAACAAATCAAAGAATCCCAATGGGCAAATCCAAGCAAACAAGGGAATTTTCTCAAGATAGAAAGATAAGAGATTTTTGATTTTTGAAATCCGTTTTAACCACCTCAAAGGCTGGATTTCTCCTCAGCCAGCAGGCTTTCCCTTCCACCACCAATCCCCAAATGAATCTTTCGATTTCTATTTTTTTTTTTATGTAGATCTTTCTTTCTTTTTTTTTTGATATGGTGGATGGTAATGAGGGGCACGGATTTAAGAAAGGTAGAAGAAGAAGTTTTTATAAGAAAATGGAAGATGAGAAAGATGAATGAAATAGACAATACCGGAAGAGTGGCTCTGATACAACTTGAAGAACCCTAAGGAACGAACACTCAACCGGATTGGAAAGATATGAACTCGATCCGTAAGGAAAGAGAACTGATGGTATGAACGGTGACACAAAGGGTTGCGGATGACCCAATGATACTACCAGACTTCGATCGTTGCCGGATGTGACGCACCGGTCCAACAAAAGAAGGATCTAAACTTGGAGATAACCTCACCAAGAAACTAAGAAATGTTCTAACAAAGAACAAAGAGAGTAAAACTCAAAAGAATGAAAGCAAAACGAAATTATCTTATTCAGATCTGATGGTTACATTATATAGAAGTTCTAGTCAAAATACTTAAAGAAAAATGTGCGAAATCTAAACATAGAAAATGATAAAATTGACCAGATCTGGTAAAGGCACGAAATCACACTTTGACTAGCGAAAAACCCTTTAAATTCCGTCCAGGTTCATTGCTTCCTGAAGCATGTCCTGCGGACTGGGCCAGTACACAAGCAGGACAGTCCAAAGTAGCCAGTTTTGAAGTGTCACGGCCTATCTTGAGTTCCACTCGTCCGAATCCAAATCTGTCTCGACCGTTGCTCTTAAAATGCCAATCAGTACGGGAAATATGAGCTCCAGTTCGGTGAATTCGATCGTCTGGACATGGGTATTGATGAAGCCTCAAACTGGACGTCCGGGCGGTACATGTGGTACTGTCCAAAAATGTATAGCAATGACCTAACTCAGGATCCGTGCGTCCGAATGCGATTCCGTCTCGACTGTTCTTCATCAAATGGAAAACAGGACGGTGAAGACAAAGTCCAGTACAGTGAAATCGATCATCTGGCCTTCGTTCCAGCCAAAGCTCCCATCCGGATGCATTTGGGACAGTCCGGTCAGTCTGGCCAGTATGGTGAAAATCATGAACCTCGGTTGAAAACTTCAGAACGTCCTGATCTTCATGCTGGTTCGGCTCCATGTACTGATCCGTGGACCGCGGTATATCAGGAAGGGCCAGCGTGCTGAGTCCAAGGACCAGCGTGCTGATATGTGTACTGATGGACAGCCACGGACGTTCTGTGTGTGCTTACGGACACACACGGACACACACGGACAGCCACGGACATCCTGTGTGTGCTGACGGACACACACGGACGTCCTGTGTGTGCTGACGGACACCCACGGACGTCCTGTGTGTACTGAACAGACAGCCCATGTAACACCCCCGGACCGTCCTAGGCCGGACCAACCCAGAATGTCCCGGAAGCGTTACAAGGGTTGACAGTACCGCAGTCGTACCAGTTAAGACTTCAAAACAAATTCAAAGTCTCGACCAGTCCGACCACTGTACTGTCCCTCTCAACCTCGGCCTAAGGCTTGCCAACCCGTACCTCGGTCAAGAGTTGTGTTAAGTTCGGACTAAACTCAAATATCAGAATTCCACAGGGATTTTATTAAAACAAACATAATTTTATTTATTTTACAAAGTCGGGAACTCGACATAAGTCCTTAAAGATAAACGCAGCAGAAAATAAAAACAAACGAGTCAACGGGTACCCATGAAAAACAAAACGAGTGAAAACATCGACATCTTGCGCCTTGCAAACAACAACGGAAATCTACACCTGGCCTCGTCCTCTGCACCCCGCAAACGCCCAATCCCCTAAGGTTACCTGCATAGTAGAAGAGGGAATGAGTAATCGAAATCACTCAGTGAGTTCCCAAAAGAAAACAACAACTACCCCCTTCAGCCCATGCTCAAACAAGAAGAGCAAGACAACCAAGCAATGCAATAACAACAACAGAAATTAAATATGCAATGCGAGAATTTAAACATGAATGCAATGCAAAAACTTAAACATGAATGCAATGCAACTACTCTACACCCAAGTCTCCCACCGAGACTTAACTAGAAAACTAAGACTCGATTTAGACTCAATCCTAGACTCAAACACTACAAAACAAAACACTCAAAAGGATGGCGCCACACGCAACACATCCCGGGATCCCTCACAACACAGAGCCCTAACTCTCCCAACTGAACACTCCCGACCACAAACACATAAGTCACATGATCGGAAAACATCATCTCCGAGAATTGGGCATCTCCCAATCTAACTCGGGCCGCATCGTCATGCAGCGCTTGTCCATGGGCGTGACCCACTTCACGTGAAAAGCCATGGAGAGAAGGTCACTCCACCACTGGAGAATTGGGTATCTCCCAATCTAACTCCGAGACAGCCATGCACTTTAGTCTAGATGCAACACAACACATTAAAACAATAATCAAGCGTGAGGGAGCTCCACCTCTAACTCCACGCACAACTAAACTAAATTCACAACAGATCTCACACTCGCCCTAGCCTAGACAAAACACAAACACACTAGCATGAGGGGGCAAAGCCACAAACCTCAATACAACCCTAAGCCTAGACTCAACCTAAAACAACTAAAGCGAGCGAGACACTACAACTACCCGGCAAAATAGAGAGTCTCACTCAAATCTCTTTGCAACCCCACACTACACTACAATGCATGAGCATATGAACTATATGAGAGAGTTACACTCAAATCTTCATGCTTCACAACAACAACTCATAAGCTACAACTAATCAAACGAATGCATGGATGCAACTAACGACCTAACAACACAATGCATGTCTAACCTATCATCACCCCTAGATGAATATGTTCACCACCACAAGACATGCAATGCACAAATACAACTAATTCATGCAAGAAAGTAAACACTCAAGTATGGGGACTACCAATCTCCCACACACACACACACAAACATTCATAGCCACAAATGTGGTTCAATCACAAGAACTAAAATGTGTTTGTTGCTCCTCCACCTGCACACACACACGGTTAGAACACACAATACAACCAGGGAAACCCACCTAACACTTCACAAACCGCACAACAGCTCCAAAAGCAAAAGACCTAGAGTTAACACTAAAACCGATCAAAGAGAGGCTAAAGGCTAAGAGGGAAAGGGAACCTACAAACGGTCAACTAAGGTCTTACCACCACTCCTAGCACTCCACAACTGATCCTAGAGCAAGGATTAAGCCACGCAAAAGCCTTCCACACTCACCTCACACACTCAAAAATTTTATCGGTTTTAAGCCATTTTCTCTTTCTAGAACAAACCATAAGATCGACTGAGAGAGAAAGTTCAGGGGTTTCTAACTTCAAAAGCACATCCTAAGGGTTCTATTTATAGCCAAAGGGAGGGATGGGAGCACCTGACACATGTTCACACACTTGTCACCAATTTAAACCCAAAATTCATGCATGTGAGTAAATACACTTAATCTACTCTTTTTTCTTCTGAGCTTCTGGAAGGTCACGTACTTTATCTTGAAGTTCAAGTGTACCAAATCTCAGCTCCAAACTTGATCGGCAAGTTACTTTGCCACATAACCCATTTTTAAGGCTTAAATGACCTATTTGCAAAACACATGGTAAACCTACTCCTTAGGTTTGTTCCCAATTATTCCTGTAGAATCCATGAGGTACTGAATTGACCAATGCATGCTCTCCTTCGTGCCTGACGTGATTCCACTCCAAATTAATTTTCTTCATGAAGGGCTTTTTTACCACTTTTGGTTAATGGACTGCTCCACTTACTACAGGCTTCAAATGATTTCTCCAGCCTGCTCCATTACTTCATTTGGGTCCTAAATGAACCTTAGATGTCGAGGTTTTGAGGTAGAAACTCATTTCTCCAGTCCATGTCTTCTTTGCCATTTATAGCCCATTTCGGGTATAAAATGTGTCTTCATGATTCCTTGCTCTCTAGATGTCTTTTGCCCATGATTTCTTCACTCAAAAATCCCTTGATTTATTTCACACCTTGTCCAGGTTTGAAGGAATTTTGTCTCCTACACGTGGCATGCTCCTATTGGTTGCTCGGAAGTGGTAAATGGACCAATAAGGCACTTTCTCTCTCCTTTGACTTTGGTTGACTTTGACTTCTGAGTTGACCACTTTCAAAACCTGAGGAAATGTGTAAAACATCCCTTTGAACTCCTTTCTCATCTTTGCACATCTTCATTTGGCTTCCTTAGCTCTCCTCCAGCTCATATTGACCATATCGACCAAAACTGCATTTCTCCGGATCATCTTGGTTATGTCTTGGCTAGACTCTATAATATGTCTTCAAATACCTTAAATAAAGTTTCTAGGTTGACTCCTTAACTCCTTGATTTATGTTGATCACCTTTGTCTTCATGCTGCTACCGAACCTCTGATGTAGACTATCTCGGGTACTGCTTTTCGACTGCTTCCTTACGCTCTCGAACAAACTTGATTCTGACTCTACCAAATGTCTTCTCCTATCTCAACTTGATGATTGAGATTAAGTCTTACTTGAGTTGCTGACTTTGGAAATCCTCCATGTTCGACCATCACCATTCCGTAGCTTAGTTTCTAACTCCTCGAACCATTTTTACTTCTGCTCGATCGTTCTTCAAAACTCCTCGATCGAACCTCCATAAACATCTTCATACACCTTTCCACTTTTGTTGCTGTATGATTCCACGTCGTTGACTTTGCGTTGACTTTTCCTCTAAGGTCAGGGTTATTACATTCTCCCCTCCTTAAAATGAATTCGTCCCCGAATTCACAAGTTACGCCGAACTTTCTGCAACCACCTTTTGTTGGCTACTTCAACTCTTCATCGTCTTCTAGCTTCTTCGATTCTACTCCGATCATTGATAATCTTCTTCCTCTCTTCTTCTTTTGCTTTGACTCTCCTTGATATCACCATTTCTTTACTGCTTCAGCTTCCTCGATCTGCTCCTTGACTTTCTGTCGTTGATGCCGCTATCTGCTCTCACTATCTTCTTCTTCCTTTGTAATCCGGTTGCTACTGTTTGATACTCCTCCATGTAGGTCTAAACTCCGCTACCATTTGACCTGATGCCACCATCTGATTCCACCATTTGATTCGAAAATCTTCTACCACCATTTGATATAAATAAATTCTTCTACCACCATTTACTCATATCATGACTGCCTGTTGCGGTACGATCAACTCAACTGCTTTACCCTTGTATCCCCTCCTTAGGAAACAACTCCATTTTGATCTTCAACATTCCGTCTCTTCTTCGTCTGGGCTTTCTCCTTCAACTCTTCTCATCTTCTTCTGGTCTTAGACTTGACTAGGCTTCATCTTCTACTCTCATCACAATCTTTCTTCTTGGCTTTACACTGTTTGGGCTTCACCACGATATCTTCTTGGTTTGGTTTTTCTCTTGACATCTCTTCTCTGATTTTTCGGCTTCTGGGCTTTTTATTAACTGCATCTCCTCATGACATCACCATTTCAAACATCATACACTCTGGTCTTCACGCTTCAGCTACTGCCTTCGTTGTTTCTTCACTAGCTCGATCACTGATTGCTCTGGTCTTGCACACATGACCATGCACGGATTGCACGAAAATCCTTCTTGGGAGAAAGATCACACCATCGCTCCTCTTGAATCCCCACACCGCTCGACGACTCTTGAACATACGCTGACGACTCTGAACCTTCACAATGACGACTCTGAACCGTTGCACACTCGTTGCGGATCTATACCACGGTTGCCTCTGATTCCAGATCTTCCCCACATATGCACGAATCTTTTGGTTACAATATGTCAAGGCTCATGTCCTTCCGACACCATCAACGCTCACAACACATCTCAACTTATGGCTATAAACAGGGATCGGTTCCTAAATCCTAGGGTTTACTCTATCCTAAACTAACAAGGCTTTTAAAAGAAACTAAACCTAACTACCACAACCTAGCAAGGGTTACTCATTAACCGCACTTCCTACAAGGACACACCGTCCACAACACAACAAGGTTGCACACGCAACGCTCAACAACACAAAACAAAACAAGCAAGCAAAGCAAAGCAAAGCAACAACTACTACTACAAAACCCAAGAGAAAGGATCAGCGCCCACTTACCTTAGCCGCCATGAGAACCCCAATCAGGAATCCTAGTAAGGTCAAGGTCTCTAAGGTTTGATATTCCTGTTGTAGATGAGGCTGATCGAGCAGGGATGGTAGGAGGAGCAACGGAGATGGGTACGGCTCTGGTCACGTTGGTCATTGGACAATCTGCGATGAAGTGTCCACACGTCTCACATGAGCTGCAAATCAGATATGCGCTCAAGTCTGGCTGACTCCTAATCCTTGTGCAAGCCCGAGTATGATGATCATCCGCTCCACACACATTGCATTCTTCTTCGGTTGGAATGTTGCGAGAGTCTTGAACATTTGATGCTGGTCTTCTACTGGTACTTCCTTTTTCCACTTGTCCACCTAGAGCTCCATTTGGTCTGGTCCTTCCATTCTGAGTACTCTCCATCATCTGAACATCTCTTACGATCTCTGGTTGAACTTCCATGTCTACTTCCCTTGCTCCAGTTCCGACTTTAGGATTTGCTGGCGGTGACTCCATTGGCATTGGTGAGTAGTGATACTCATAGTATGGATCAAAAGATTGTCCGATGCTCTCCAAACTGTAATCAAGAGATCCTCCAAGTGAAAATGCTGGACTCCAAGCTGGCATCGAAATCCACAAACTGCTTTCACGAGAACTGATGCCAATGATGTTGACGGCAACTGTGCTGTCTGATGAGATCTCAATAACTTCTGGCGCTGGTGGTTTAATGATCTCCACGTTGGACGAGCTGATGTCCATTGCTTCTCAATACTCATTGCCATAACCATACTGGTAGTTGAATGAGTCGGATGCTTGCGGAATTGCTCCCATTCCTGCGAAAAAGTTCATGCCTTCCAGGTGATCAGATTCTTCTTCAACTTCTTCAAGTACTTCAGCTTCTTCAAATTCAGATGACCCAGTCTCATGTGAACTCTCGGTGCTCTCGACCACATTCTCATCTTCAAAGTTAGAATCAGACGCTGACTCGCTGGATGAGCTTGACTCACTTGATCCATCATAACCGGCTGCTCCAGACACTTGTCCAACCCTCCGTAACCGTACCACATTCCTCATCCTCGATCCACTCCCAACCTGTCGACTGCCTGCACCAGAAACAACAACACAAGGTAAAAGGGTAAGGTCCTAAATTCCCAAAAACTGATCTAACATACCTAATCCTAATCCTAAGCAGAGGACGTGCCAGTTCCCTAATGATGTTGTTTGCGACTCCTTTTGACTCGATAAAACATTTGAAAACCCGCAAACGAAAGTAATGGTATCTCAACCATTGCTCTGATACCACCATTTGTAACACCTCCGGACCGTCCTAGGCCGGACCAACCCGGAACGTCCCGGAAGCGTTACAAGGGTTGACAGTACCGCAGTCGTATCAGTTAAGACTTCAAAACAAATTCAAAGTCTCGACCAGTCCGACCACTGTACCGTCCCTCTCAACCTCGGCCTAAGGCTTGCCAACCCGTACTGCGGTCAAGAGTTGTGTTAAGTTCGGACTAAACTCAAATATCAGCGTTCCACGGGGATTTTATTAAAACAAACATAATTTTATTTATTTTACAAAGTCGGGAACTCGACTAAAGTCCTTAAAGATAAACGCAGCAGAAAATAAAAACAAACGAGTCAACGGGTACCCATGAAAAACAAAACGAGTGAAAACATCACATCTTGTGCCTTGCAAACAACAACGGAAATCTACACCTTGCCTCGTCCTCCGCACCCCGCAAACGCCCAATCCCCTAAGGTTACCTGCATAGTAGAAGAGGGAATGAGTAATCGAAATCACTCAGTGAGTTCCCAAAACAAAACAACAACTACCCCCTTCAGCCCATGCTCAAACAACAAGAGCAGCACAACCAAGCAATGCAATAACAACAACAGAAATTAAATATGCAATGCGAGAATTTAAACATGAATGCAATGCAAAAACTTAAACATGAATGCAATGCAACTACTCTACACCCAAGTCTCCCACCGAGACTTAACCAGAAAACTAAGACTCGATCTAGACTCAATCCTAGACTCAAACACTACAAAACAAAACACTCAAAGGATGGCGCCACACACAACACATCCCTGGATCCCTCACAACACAGAGCCCTAACTCTCCCAACTGAACACTCCCGACCACAAACACATAAGTCACATGATCGGAAAACATCATCTCCGAGAATTGGGCATCTCCCAATCTAACTCGGGCCGCATCGTCATGCAGCGCTTGTCCATGGGCGTGACCCACTTCACGTGAAAAGCCATGGAGAGAAGGTCACTCCACCACTGGAGAATTGGGTATCTCCCAATCTAACTCCGAGACAGCCATTCACATTAGTCTAGATGCAACACAACACATCAAAACAATAATCAAGCGTGAGAGAGCTCCACCTCTAACCTCCACGCACAACTAGACTAAATGCACAACTCATCTCACACTCGCCCTAGCCTAGACAAAACACAAATATACTAGCATGAGAGGGCAAAGCCACAAACCTCAATACAACCCTAAGCCTAGACTCAACCTAAACCAACTAAAGCGAGCGACACACTATAACTACCCGGCAAAAGAGAGAGTCTCACTCAAATCTGTTTGCAACCCCAAACTACACACAACACAACCAGGGAAACCCACCTAAGACTTCACAAACCGCACAACAGCTCCAAAAGCAAAAGACCTGAGGTTAACACTAAAACCGATCAAAGAGAGGCTAAAGGCTAAGAGGGAAAGGGAACCTACAAACGGTCCACTAAGGTCTTACCACCACTCCTAGCACTCCACAACTGATCCTAGAGCAAGGATCAAGCCACGCAAAAGCCTTCCACACTCACCTCACACACTCAAAAAATTTATCGGTTTTAAGCCATTTTCTCTTTCTAGAACAAACCATAAGATCGACTGAGAGAGAAAGCTCAGGGGTTTCATGTGTGTACTGAACAGACAGCCCACGTGGGCCAAAATCACCCAAACAGTCCACGAGAAGGGCCAGCGTGCTGAGTCCAAGGACCAGCGTGCTGATATGTGTACTGATGGACAGCCACGGACGTCCTGTGTGTGCTGACAGACACACACGGACACACACGCACAGCCACGGACGTCCTGTGTGTGCTGACGGACAGCCACTGACAGCCACAGACGTCCTGTGTGTGCTGGCGGACACCCACGGACGTCCTGTGTGTACTGAAATGACAGCCCACGTGGGCCAAAATCACCTGAACAGTCCACGGGAAGGGTCAGCGTGATGAATCCAAGGACCAACGTGCTGATATGTGTACTGATGGGCAGCCACGGACATCCTGTGTGTGATGACGGACACACACGTACACACACGGACAGCCACGAACGTCCTGTGTGTGCTGACGGACACACACGGACGTCATGTGTGTGCTGGCGGACACCCACAGACGTCCTGTGTGTACTGAACAGACAGCCCACGTAGGCCAAAATCACCCGAAAAGTCCACGGGAAGGGCCAGCGTGCTGATTCCAAGGACCAGCGTGCTAATATGTGTACTGATGGACAGCCACGGACGTCCTGTGTGTGCTGATGGACACACACGGACACACACAGACAGCCACAAATGTCCTATGTGTGCTGACGGACAGCCACAAACAGCCACGGACGTCTTGTGTGTGCTGGCGGACACCCACGGACGTCCTGTTTGTACTGAACAGACAGCCCACGTGGGCCAAAATCACCCAAACAGTCCACGAGAAGGGCCAGCGTGCTGATATGTGTACTGGTGGACAGCCACAAACGTCCTGTGTGTGCTGACGGACACACTCGGACACTCACGGACACACACAGTCAGCCACGGACATCCTGTGTGTGCTGATGGACAGCCGCGGACGTCCTGTGTGTCCTGGCGGACACCCACGGATGTCATGTGTGTACTGAACAGATAGCCCACGTGGGCCAAAATCACCCAAACAGTCCACGAGAAGGGCCAGCGTACTGAGTCCAAGGACCAGCGTACTGAGTCCAAGGACCAGCGTGCTGATATGTGTACTGATGGACAGCCACGGACGTCCTGTGTGTGCTGACGGACACACACGGACACATAGGCACAGCCACGAACGTCCTGTGTGTGCTGACGGACAGCCACTAGCAGCCACAGACGTCCTGTGTGTGCTGGCGGACACCCACGGACGTCCTGTGTGTACTGAAATGACAGCTCACGTGGGCCAAAATCACCTGAACAGTCCACGGGAAGGGTCAGCGTGATGAATCTAAGGACCAACGTGCTAATATGTGTACTGATGGACAGCCACAGACGTCCTGTGTGTGCTGATGGACGCACACGGACACACACGGACACACACGGACAGCCACAGATGTCCTATGTCTGCTGACGGACAGCCACAGACAGCCACGGACGTCTTGTGTGTGCTGGCGGACACACCCGGACGTCCTCTGTGTACTGACGGACACCCCCGGGCGTCCTGTGTGTACTGAACAGACAGCCCACGTGGGCCAAAATCACCTGAACAGTTCACGGGAAGGGTCAGCGTGATGAGTCCAAGGACCAACGTGCTGATATGTGTACTGATGGACAGCCACGGACATCCTGTGTGTGCTGACGGACACACACGGACACACACGGACAGCCACGGACGTCCTGTGTGTGCTGACGAACACAAACGAACGTCCTGTGTGTGCTGACGAACACAAACGAACGTCCTGTGTGTGCTGACGGACACACACAGACGTCCTGTGTGTGCTGACGGACACCCACAGACGTCCTGTGTGTACTGAACAGACAGCCCACATAGGCCAAAATCACCCGAACAGTCCACGGGAAGGGCCAGCGTGCTGATTCCAAGGACCAGCGTGCTAATATGTGTACTGATGGACAGCCAAGGACATCCTGTGTGTGCTGACGGACACACACGGACACACACGGACAACCACAGACGTCCTGTGTGTGCTGACAGACAGCCACAGACAGCCACAGACGTCTTGTGTGGACTGTCGGACACCCACGGACATCCTGTTTGTACTGAACAGACAGCCCACGTGGGCCAAAATCACCCAAACAGTCCACGGGAAGGGCCAGCGTGCTGATTCCACGGACCAGCGTGCTGATATGTGTACTGATGGACAGCCATGGACGTCCTGTGTGTGCTGACAGACACACACGGACACACACGCACAGCCACGGACGTCCTGTGTGTGCTGACGGACAGCCACTGACAGCCACAGACGTCCTGTGTGTGCTGGCGGACACCCACGGACGTCCTGTGTGTACTGAAATGACAGCCCACGTGGGCCAAAATCACCTGAACAGTCCACGGGAAGGGTCAGTGTGATGAATCCAAGGACCAACGTGCTGATATGTGTACTGATGGACAGCCACGGACATCCTGTGTGTGATGACGGCCACACACGTACACACACGGACAGCCATGGACGTCCTGTGTGTGCTGACGGACACACACGGACATCATGTGTGTGCTGGCGGACACCCACAGACGTCCTGTGTGTACTGAACAGACAGCCCACGTAGGCCAAAATCACCCGAAAAGTCCACGGGAAGGGCCAGCGTGCTAATTCCAAGGACCAGCGTGCTAATATGTGTACTGATGGACAGCCACGGACGTCCTGTGTGTGCTGATGGACACACACGGACACACACAGACAGCCACAAATGTCCTATGTGTGCTGACGGACAGCCACAAACAGCCACGGACGTCTTGTGTGTGCTGGCGGACACCCACGGACGTCCTGTTTGTACTGAACAGACAGCCCACGTGGGCCAAAATCACCCAAACAGTCCACGAGAAGGGCCAGCGTGCTGATATGTGTACTGGTGGACAGCCACAAACGTCCTGTGTGTGCTGACGGACACACTCGGACACTCACGGACACACACGGTCAGCCACGGACATCCTGTGTGTGCTGATGGACAGCCGCGGACGTCCTGTGTGTCCTGGCGGACACCCACGGATGTCATGTGTGTACTGAACAGATAGCCCACGTGGGCCAAAATCACCCAAACAGTCCACGAGAAGGGCCAGCGTACTGAGTCCAAGGACCAGCGTGCTGATATGTGTACTGATGGACAGCCACGGACGTCCTGTGTGTGCTGACGGACACACACGGACACACAGGCACAGCCACGAACGTCCTGTGTGTGCTGACGGACAGCCACTAACAGCCACAGACGTCCTGTGTGTGCTGGCGGACACCCATGGACGTCGTGTGTGTACTGAAATGACAGCTCACGTGGGCCAAAATCACCTGAACAGTCCACGGGAAGGGTCAGCGTGATGAATCTAAGGACCAACGTGCTAATATGTGTACTGATGGACAGCCACGGACGTCCTGTGTGTGCTGATGGACGCACACGGACACACACGGACACACACGGACAGCCACAGATGTCCTATGTGTGCTGACGGACAGCCACAGACAGCCACGGACGTCCTGTGTGTGCTGGCGGACACACCCGGACGTCCTCTGTGTACTGACGGACACCCCCGGGCGTCCTGTGTATACTGAACAGACAGCCCACGTGGGCCAAAATCACCTGAACAGTTCACGGGAAGGGTCAGCGTGATGAGTCCAAGGACCAACGTGCTGATATGTGTACTGATGGACAGCCACGGACATCCTGTGTGTGCTGACGGACACACACGGACACACACGGACAGCCACGGACGTCCTGTGTGTGCTGACGAACACAAACGAACGTCCTGTGTGTGCTGACGGACACACACAGACGTCCTGTGTGTGCTGACGGACACCCACAGACGTCCTGTGTGTACTGAACAGACAGCCCACATAGGCTAAAATCACCCGAACAGTCCACGGGAAGGGCCAGCGTGCTGATTCCAAGGACCAGCGTGCTAATATGTGTACTGATGGACAGCCAAGGACATCCTGTGTGTGCTGACGGACACACACGGACACACACGGACAACCACAGATGTCCTGTGTGTGCTGACAGACAGCCACAGACAGCCACAGACGTCTTGTGTGGACTGTCGGACACCCACGGACGTCCTGTTTGTACTGAACAGACAGCCCACGTGGGCCAAAATCACCCAAACAGTCCACGGGAAGGACCAACGTGCTGATTCCACGGACCAGCGTGCTGATATGTGTACTGATGGACAGCCACGGACGTCCTGTGTGTGCTGACAGACACACACGGACACACACGCACAGCCACGGACGTCCTGTGTGTGCTGACGGACAGCCACTGACAGCCACAGACGTCCTGTGTGTGCTGGCAGACACCCACGGACGTCCTGTGTGTACTGAAATGACAGCCCACGTGGGCCAAAATCACCTGAACAGTCCA
This sequence comes from Brassica napus, assembly GCF_020379485.1. Lineage (NCBI taxonomy): Eukaryota > Viridiplantae > Streptophyta > Magnoliopsida > Brassicales > Brassicaceae > Brassica > Brassica napus. The sequence continues at coordinate 140,676 of NW_026014511.1, forward strand.
CAGGAAGGGTCAGTGTGATGAATCCAAGGACCAACGTGCTGATATGTGTACTGATGGACAGCCACGGACATCCTGTGTGTGATGACGGACACACACGTACACACACGGACAGCCACGGACGTCCTGTGTGTGCTGACAGACACACACGGACGTCATGTGTGTGCTGGCGGACACCCACAGACGTCCTGTGTGTACTGAACAGACAGCCCACGTAGGCCAAAATCACCCGAAAAGTCCACGGGAAGGGCCAGCGTGCTGATTCCAAGGACCAGCGTGCTAATATGTGTACTGATGGACAGCCATGGACGTCCTGTGTGTGCTGATGGACACACACGGACACACACAGACAGCCACAGATGTCCTATGTGTGCTGACGGACAGCCACAAACAGCCACGGACGTCTTGTGTGTGCTGGCGGACACCCACGGACGTCCTGTTTGTACTGAACAGACAGCCCACGTGGGCCAAAATCACCCACGAACAGCCACAAACAGTCCACGAGAAGGGCCAGCGTGCTGATATGTGTACTGGTGGACAGCCACGAACGTCCTGTGTGTGCTGACGGACACACTCGGACACTCACGGACATCCTGTGTGTGCTGATGGACAGCCGCGGACGTCCTGTGTGTCCTGGCGGACACCCACGGATGTCATGTGTGTACTGAACAGATAGCCCACGTGGGCCAAAATCACCCAAACAGTCCACGAGAAGGGCCAGCGTACTGAGTCCAAGGACCAGCGTGCTGATATGTGTACTATGGACAGCCACGGACGTCCTGTGTGTGCTGACGGACACACACGGACACACAGGCACAGCGACGAACGTCCTGTGTGTGCTGACGGACAGCCACTGACAGCCACAGACGTCCTGTGTGTGCTGGCGGACACCCACGGATGTCCTGTATGTACTGAAATGACAGCTCACGTGGGCCAAAATCACCTGAACAGTCCACGGGAAGGGTCAGCGTGATGAATCCAAGGACCAACATGCTAATATGTGTACTGATGGACAGCCACGGACGTCCTGTGTGTGCTGATGGACGCACACAGACACACACGGACACCCACAGATGTCCTATGTGTGCTGACGGACAGCCACAGACAGCCACGGACGTCCTGTGTGTGCTGGCGGACACACCTGGACGTCCTCTGTGTACTGACGGACACCCCCGGGCGTCCTGTGTGTACTGAACAGACAGCCCACGTGGGCCAAAATCACCTGAACAGTTCACGGGAAGGGTCAGCGTGATGAGTCCAAGGACCAACGTGCTGATATGTGTACTGATGGACAGCCACGGACATCCTGTGTGTGCTGACGGACACACACGGACACACACGGACAGCCACGGACGTCCTGTGTGTGCTGACGAACACACATGGACGTCCTGTGTGTGCTGACGGACACACACAGACGTCCTGTGTGTGCTGACGGACACCCACAGACGTCCTGTGTGTACTGAACAGACAGCCCACATAGGCCAAAATCACCCGAACAGTCCACGGGAAGGGCCAGCGTGCTAATTCCAAGGACCAGCGTGCTAATATGTGTACTGATGGACAGCCAAGGACATCCTGTGTGTGCTGACGGACACACACAGACACACACGGACAACCACAGACGTCCTGTGTGTGCTGACAGACAGCCACAGACAGCCACAGACGTCTTGTGTGGACTGTCGGACACCCACGGACGTCCTGTTTGTACTGAACAGACAGCCCACGTGGGCCAAAATCACCCAAACAGTCCACGGGAAGGGCCAGCGTGCTGATTCCAAGGACCAACGTGCTGATATGTGTACTGATGGACAGCCACGAACGTCCTGTCTATGCTGACGGACACACACAGACACAAACGGACAGCCACGGACATCCTTTGTGTGCTGACAGACACACACGGATGTTCTGTGTGTGCTGACGGACACCCACAGACGTCATGTGTGTGCTGATGGACACACACGGACAGCCACGGACGTCCTGTGTGTTCTGACGGACAGCCACGGACGTCCTGTGCGTGCTGACGGACCGCCACGGATGTCCTGTGTCTGCTGGCGGACACCCACGGACGTCCTGTGTGTACTGAACAGACAGCCCACGTGGGCCAAAATCACCCAAACAGTCCACGAGAAGGGCCAGCGTACTGAGTCCAAGGACCAGCGTACTGATATGTGTACTGATGGACAGCCACGGACGTCCTGTGTGTGCTGACGGACACACACGGACACACAGGCACAGCGACGAACGTCCTGTGTGTGCTGACGGACAGCCACTGATAGCCACAGACGTCCTGTGTGTGCTGGCGGACACCCACGGACGTCCTGTATGTACTGAAATGACAGCTCACGTGGGCCAAAATCACCTGAACAGTCCACGGGAAGGGTCAGCGTGATGAATCCAAGGACCAACGTGCTAATATGTGTACTGATGGACAGCCACGGACGTCCTGTGTGTGCTGATGGACGCACACAGACACACACGGACAGCCACAGATGTCCTATGTGTGCTGACGGACAGCCACAGACAGCCACGGACGTCCTGTGTGTGCTGGCGGACACACCCGGACGTCCTCTATGTACTGACGGACACCCCCGGGCGTCCTGTGTGTACTGAACAGACAGCCCACGTGGGCCAAAATCACCTGAACAGTTCACGGGAAGGGTCAGCGTGATGAGTCCAAGGACCAACGTGCTGATATGTGTACTGATGGACAGCCACGGACATCCTGTGTGTTCTGACGGACACACACGGACACACACGGACAGCCACGGACGTCCTGTGTGTGCTGACGAACACACACGGACGTCCTGTGTGTGCTGACGGACACACACACACGTCCTGTGTGTGCTGACGGACACCCACAGACGTCCTGTGTGTACTGAACACACAGCCCACATAGGCCAAAATCACCCGAACAGTCCACGGGAAGGGCCAGCGTGCTGATTCCAAGGACCAGCGTGCTAATATGTGTACTGATGGACAGCCAAGGACATCCTGTGTGTGCTGACGGACACACACGGACACACACGGACAACCACAGACGTCCTGTGTGTGCTGACAGACAGCCACAGACAGCCACAGACGTCTTGTGTGGACTGTCGGACACCCACGGACGTCCTGTTTGTACTGAACAGACAGCCCACGTGGGCCAAAATCACCCAAACAGTCCACGGGAAGGGCCAGCGTGCTGATTCCAAGGACCAACGTGCTGATATGTGTACTGATGGACAGCCACGAACGTCCTGTCTATGCTGACGGACACACACAGACACAAACGGACAGCCACGGACATCCTTTGTGTGCTGACAGACACACACGGATGTTCTGTGTGTGCTGACGGACACCCACGGACGTCATGTGTGTGCTGATGGACACACACGGACAGCCACGGACGTCCTGTGTGTGCTGACGGACAGCCACGGACGTCCTGTGCGTGCTGACGGACCGTCACGGATGTCCTGTGTCTGCTGGCGGACACCCACGGACGTCCTGTGTGTACTGAACAGACAGCCCACGTGGGCCAAAAATTACCCAAACAGTGCACGGGAAGGGCCAGCGTGCTGAGTCCAAGGACCAACGTGCTGAGTCCAAGGACCAACGTGCTGATATGTGTACTGATGGACAGCCACAGATGTCCTGTGTGTGCTGACGGACACAGACAGACACACACGGACACACATGAACTGCCACGGATGTCTTGTGTGTGCTGGCAGACACCCACGGATGTCATGTGTGTACTGAACAGACAGCCCACGGGGGCCAAAATCACCGGAACACTCCACGGGAATGGTCAGCGTGCTGAGTCAAAGGACCAGCGTGCTGATATGTGTACTGATGGACAGCCACAGACGTCCTGTGTGTGCTGATGGACACACACAGACACACGCGGACAGCCACGGACGACCTGTGTGTAATGACGGACAGCCACTGACCGCCACAGATGTCCTGTGTGTGCTGGCGGACACCCACAAACGTCCTGTGTGTACTGAAAAGACAGCCCACGTGGGCCAAAATCACCTGAACAGTTCACAGGAAGGGTCAGCGTGATGAGTCCAAGGACCAACGTACTGATATGTGTACTGATGGACAGCCACGAACATCCTGTGTGTGCTGACGGACACACACGGACAGCCACGGACGTCATGTGTGTGCTGACGGCCACACACAGACGTCCTGTGTGTGCTGGCGGACACCCACGGACGTCCTGTGTGTACTGAACAAAGAGCCCACGTGGGCCAAAAATTACCCAAACAGTCCACGGGAAGGGCCAGCGTGCTGAGTCCAAGGACCAACGTGCTGATATGTGTACTGATGGACAGCCACAGATGTCCTGTGTGTGCTGACGGACACAGACAGACACACACGGACACACACGGACAGCCACGGATGTCCTGTGTGTGCTGGCGGACACCCACGGATGTCATGTGTGTACTGAACAAACAGCCCACGGGGGCCAACTACGATTTGGACATCACCTACTATTCAGGAAAGGATAATCTGGTAGCAGACGCTTTGAGCCGGAAGAGGGCTGACGTATCGGCCAAACGGGAGGCGGACGACCTGGACGGTATGGTCCGTGCTCTGCGGCTGAACGTGCTGACTACGGCAACCGAAGCTTTGGGGTTGGAGGCGGTTAACCAAGCTGACCTGCTTACTCGAATCTGGTTGGATCAAGGTCAGGACGAGAACCTGAATAAGGTTGCTCAGAATGATAGGACGGAGTACCAGACTGCAAAGGATGGTACCATCCTAGTAAACAGACGGATCAGTGTTCCTAATGATAGAAGTCTAAAGGAAGAGATTATGAGGGAGGCTCATAAGTCCAAATTCTCGGTTCATCCTGGTGCGACCAAGATGTACCAGAACCTTAAGAAATTTTATCATTGGATCCGTATGAAGGCAGATGTTGCGGAGTGGGTGGCCAAGTGTTCCACTTGCCAACTCATCAAAGCAGAACATCAGGTGCCTAGTGGGTTATTGCAAAGCTTGCCTATTCCGGAATGGAAATGGGATCACATCACAATGGACTTATTGACCGGGTTCCCTACCACAAGGAGTAAGAAAGATGCGGTTTGGGTTGTGGTTGATCGACTAAACAAATCAGCACACTTCCTGGCTATCAAGAAGTCGGATGGGGTAGATCAGATTGTACGTAAGTACATTGATGAGATCGTCCGACTACATGGTGTGCCGGCAAGCATAGTTTCAGATAGGGATTCAAGGTTTACATCTTACTTCTGGAAAGCTTTCCAAAAAGCTTTAGGAACAAGAGTGAACATGAGTACAGCCTATCACCCACAAACTGATGGAAAGTCGGAACGTACGATCCAGACGTTGCAAGATATGTTGTAAGCATGTGTTTTAGACTGGGGTGATTCCTGGGAAAAACATCTACCCCTGGTAGAATTTACTTACAACAATAGTTTCCATAGTAGTATTGGCATGTCGCGATACGAAGCTATGTATGGGCGTCCATGCAGGACACCCTTGTGCTGGATCCAAGTTGGGGAACGCAGCATGATTGGTCCAAAGATTGTCGAAGAGACAACCGAAAAGATCAAGTTCTTGAGGGACAAGATGAGACATGCACAAGATCGCCAAAAGAATTATGCAGATCGAAGGAGGAAAGATCTCGAGTTTCAAGTAGGTGACTTGGTGTATCTCAAAATGATTACCTTCAAAGGACGAGTCTGAATTTCCGGGAGACGGAAGTTAGACCCGAGATACTTGGGGCCGTTCAAGGTCATTGAAAGAATTGGGATGGTGGCCTACAAGTTGGACTTGCCGGCCAAGATGGACGCATTTCATAATGTGTTCCACGTCTCCCAACTTTGGAAATGTTTGACGGACCAAGACATCGCTCTTCCTGCCATTCCAGACAATCTTGGTAAGAACCTAACCTTGGAAACGAGGCCAGTTCGAATCATAAATAGGATGGAAAAAGCAACAAGGAAGAAGACGGTCCAGATGGTCAAGGTCGTCTGGGACTGTAATGGTCAGGATATAATCACTTGGGAAACCGAAGCTAGAATGAAAGCAGAGTACCCAGAGTGGTTGGATCAGTTTGTTTCCGAGGAAGCATTCGATTCGGATTCGAGGACAAATCCATCCCAAGGGGGGGAGACTTGTCACGCCCCCAATCCTGAGTAGGATTGTTGGGACGGCCATGGTTCGAGGAAACGTGCAAGCCAGTCTTAGGACATCAAGGCAAGCGTTCCATGGTCGAGAAAGAAGGTTAAGGACAAAAGGAAACTTAGACTTAACCTTATACAAGCTAAGAGACAGCTAGGACGAGTAGGACGGTAGCTGGACGAAGTGGACAAGTAGCTCGGCCAGCTCAATGAAGCTAGGTTCAGTTCACTCCAGCTCAGTCCCTACTAAGTCAGCTCCACTAGCTGGACTACTAGCTCACTCAGCTGAGGCAGCTGAGAGTCAGCTCATCTCAGCTAGACGGACTGTCCGGGCTTTAGGCCGATGGTCCGGGTCCGGGTTAGTGGCGGGCTGTGAGGTCTGGCCATGAGGCCATGGGCTGTTGGGTCTTTGGACAAGGCCGTGGGCTAAGTCCAGGAGGCCTGGGGCGTGGGTTGGGCTTGTGACCGACCCCAAACCCAATCAGAAAGGGCGAAGGGATGCAAGTGGTGGAGAGAAAGAAAGAGAGAAAGAGAGAGTTCCGGCCAAGAGAAAGGCCGATTGTGGTGGTGTTGTGTTCCGGCGACTCTCATCGTTTGAGAACTAACCCCGGTCAAGAATGGGAGATCAAGACAAGGAGAAGAGCATATAGAACCCAGACGTGGTTCACAAGGTATGTGATGGGCCGTGGCTCCATCATACCGAACGGACGGTCCATGCGACTGCACCGCGGCTCTGCTCGGTTCCTAAGTCCCATCCGGCTCTCCTTATCTGTTTCAATTCGTTTCTCTTCTCTTCTCTCTGGTTAAACACGAAAGGTTGTGTTGGTTGAGTCCAAGGGACACGTCCCTAGGTTTTGGCCGAACATAATGTAACCGCTAGACTAGACACGGGTCGGTTAGTCGGATGATCCGATCGCACCAAGACTGGGCGGGTAGGACGAACGGTTGGGAATGACCCAAAGGGCACGAGTTGTCAAGAGTCATGAGTGTCCAAAGGTTGTGAGTTGCCAAAGGGTGTCAGTGACCAAAAGGTACGAGATACCAAAGGTTACGAACATCAAAAGGTACGAGGACCAAGAGGCATGATTGGCCAAAGGGTGCATGTTCCAAACGGTGTCTTTCGGGACAGGTTAGGACCGATCCTTATGGATCAGCCTATGGCTTGTCTAGTTAGGACAAGGTCACGGTTTGTCTAAGCCAAGGTAGAGTCGCAAGGTCTGACCGGTTGCTAAGCCTTCCGGATTAGGCTTGAGGCTTACTCGGCCGATTGGATCCAGGCCTAAGGCCAGATCAGGTAAGGGAGTCCGTTGGGCCATTGAGTTGGACTTCATTGGCCGGTCGCACCTAGATTCTATCCGGTTAGACGGATTGGTCTTTGGGGACGATCCGGATCTGTTCGTGTGTTCTGCTTATCTATTCTGGACTATCTATCTGATTCTAAGTCAAGGGGTGGTTGGTTGAATGACTTAGGATACGGTAGGTAGGTTCATACGTTTTATGATTATGTTGACTGAGGTTTATCTAAGTTCTAGGAACCAAGCCAAGAATTGTAGAATCAATCCGTTCTATTCTCGGTTATGATTAATGCTTATCTGGTTGTGGTTTCAGGAACTAAGGATGGTTCTGGTCAAGCCAAGGAGCCGTGAAGGCTCGGTCAGTGAGAGGCTGTGTAACGTGTGGTTAGATGATGCTAGGGATGAACTAGTGATTGTCTATGAGACTGTTAAGAAGTGGTGAATTGAATCTCATGTTTCCAAGTAATACAAAGTTTATACATTGTTATTCCGCTGTGCAATCTGTTCCTTTGTTTATGAACCTCATATTCGAATATGACTTAGTAACTAAAAGACTTAAAATGGATCAAACAAGCAAAGAAATTAATAAGTAAGCCTGCGACTCCATCAGGTCGAGAGGCCAGGGTTCGGGTCTTACAAGTTGGTATCAGAGCCAGGTTGATTCTAGGATAGTTGGGTTATGCAGTCCACACACACACACACACACGCAGCCAGCTGATTAGGTCTCACGGTGAGGTTTGATTGCTTAGTCTAGGGATTGTTTTGTTCTGTTTATGTTAGTGTGTTTCGTACTAACATTGTCTGAATCCTTAGGCTGGAAAAAGCAAATCGGGAAAGTCCCGAAGGAGTAAGAAAACAGCCGGTCAGTCTAGTCAAGTGGCCATGGACGGGACCAATCTATCTGGATTGCAAACCGATCCGGCCGCGGCTGACACTAGAGACGTGTTGCCAACTGATCAGGCTAATCTTATGGGGACGCAACAGGATGGTCAGGAACATCGGGAGAGTGATGAGGAAGTGGAATCCTCGAACGCTAACCGTAATGGTGACCAGCATGAGAGAGTGGCCGATGGAACGGCTAATGTGCCCGCAACACTGTCAGAAGAGGACTTGTTAGAGGCCATGAAGGTAATGGGGACTCAGGTGGCGGCTATGGCACAACTGTTCACGCCACTAGTGAACTCCTCGGTTGGCCAGCTACGCCTGTGGCTACGACCACCCCCAACACCAATGGTCCAGTTGTGGAAACGGTTGAGGTGATCGAGATCGATCCACCGGAAAAGTCTGAAAAGAAGGTGGACTATCTGAGTCTGCTTCAACATTTATCCAGGTTGGGTACGAAGCATTTCTCCGGTAGCACCGACCCTATTGTGGCAGACGAGTGGAGGAGTAGGCTGGTCCGAAACTTTCAATCAACTCGCTGTCCAGAGGATTACAGACGAGACATTGCGGTTCACTTCCTGGAAGGGGACGTGCATAACTGGTGGCTTGCAGTTGACAAGCGCACCAATGGGAGTTTGGAAAGTTTTGCGGATTTTGAAGTTGAATTCAACCGCAAATACTTCCCTGCTGAGGCTTGGGATCGTTTGGAAGCTCAGTTTCTAGATTTGGCCCAAGGCCGCAGGTCCGTACGAGAGTACGAAGAAGAGTTCAACCGGCTCAGACGGTTTGTTGGAAGAGAGCTGGAGGACGAGGCAGTCCAGGTCCGTAGGTTCATCCGAGGCCTAAGGCCAGAACTGAAGACCCATTGCTCGATCCACACTTTCAACACCGTCGGAGAACTGGTGGAACGGGTGGCTTTGCTAGAGTCTAACTTGGCTGAAGAAGCTAAGCTTAAGGCTAAGTCACAGTCTGGCCCGTCGGGCAAGACAAATGAAAAAAAGAGGAAGTGGGACCAGGTGGACGGAGGTAAGACCTCTGGTGGCCGACCTACATGTCCAAGTGTGGAAAGAATCATCCTGGTGAGTGCTGGAAGGCCATGGGGGCTTGTGTGCGATGTGGCAGCATGGATCACACGATCCAAAACTGCACTCGACCAAACCGATTCTCAGACCAGTCCAGTGGCAGCGGCTCCGTGACTTGCTTCCTATGTGGCAAGACACAGGCAAGTCGACCCAGAGTAGGCCGACCACAACACCAAGGGTGTATGAGCTGTCCCGGGACGACGGCGCTTCTGGATCGTTTGATTCGATCTCTGGTAATTCCTAAATTTTTCTTTTTACATTCAAGTAGAAAATGCTTGGTATGGAACCTAGAATGTCTAGGGGATTCTGATGGGGGTCTCTGTTAGGAACCCTCATGATTGGTGGTGTGGAAACCCATGTACTTTTCGACACAGGGGCTACACATAGTTTTGTGAGTCCGGGACTGGTCGGAAAGGGTCTGTTCTGTCTGGACGCTGGAGAAAATTTTGGGATAGTGAGGGCGGCCGGAGGGCAAGCCATGAACTCACTAGGTCTCATGTCAAATATCCCAGTGTCAATACAGGGAAAGGTATTCCCTGTGGATTTGGTCTGTGTCCACCTAAAGAATCACGAAGTGATCCTAGGTATGGACTGGTTGGGAAAGTATCGGGCCACTCTCGATTGCCATAGAGGTCGTGTGCAATTGGAGACTGGGCTTCGACCGATCCAGTACCAATGTCTGTGTCCGGCTCAAGAGAAAGTAGTGGTTTCAGCAGTTCGAGCGATTCGGATGTTGGAACAGGGTTGTCAGTCCTTTTTGGCTACAATTACAACTACAGAGCCGGGCAGTTCTGTCTGTCTGAAAGACCTTTCAGAGGATTCGTTGGTGTCGAAGTTCCCAGATGTGTTCCAGGTACCTCAGGGTGTCCCCCCTGATAGGTCGGATCCATTTACGATTGAACTAGAGCCAGGGACAGCTCCGCTGTCCAAGAGTCCGTACCGGATGGCTCCGGCCGAGATGGCCGAGCTAAAGAAGCAATTGGAAGAATTGCTTGACAAGGGGTTCATACGGCCAAGTAGCTCCCCTTGGGGTGCACCAGTCCTCTTTGTGAAAAAGAAGGATGGTAGCATGCGTCTGTGCATCGACTATCGAGGGTTGAACAGGGTCACTGTGAAGAACAAGTACCCGTTGCCCAGGATAGACGAGCTGTTGGATCAACTCAAAGGAGCCAAGTGGTTTTCCAAGATTGATTTGGCTTCAGGGTATCATCAGATCCCTATAGAGCCAAATGATATTAGGAAGACGGCATTTAGGACCAGGTACGGTCATTACGAGTTCGTAGTGATGCCGTTCGGTCTGACCAATGCACCTGCCGCTTTCATGAAAATGATGAACAGCGTGTTCCGGGATTTCTTGGATGAATTCGTGATCATCTTCATTGATGATATCCTAATTTATTCCAAGGATGAGGAATCTCATAGGAAACACTTGAGAGCCGTGCTGGAACGATTACGAGAACACAAACTCTATGCTAAACTCAGTAAATGCAGTTTTTGGCAGAAGAGTATTGGGTTCCTCGGCCATATTGTTTCCGATCAGGGCATCTCGGTGGATCCAGAGAAGATCAGGGCAATCAAGGATTGGCCCCGACCACGCAGTGCCACGGAAGTCAGAAGCTTCTTAGGGCTGGCAGGTTACTATAGGAAGTTTGTGAAAGGATTCGCAAGCTTGGCTCAGCCTATGACGCGGTTGACTGGGAAGGACGTTAAGTTCACATGGGCTGAAGAGTGTGAGGAATGTTTCTCCGCACTTAAGAACATGCTGACTAGCGCACCCGTCCTGGTGCTTCCGGAGGCCGACCAACCATATGTGGTCTATACGGACGCGTCCATCACTGGACTAGGTTGCGTATTGACCCAGCATGGGAAGGTCATTGCCTATGCGTCCAGGCAGTTGAGGAAGCATGAGGGAAACTACCCCACCCATGATCTCGAAATGGCTGCGGTAGTATTCGCCTTAAAGATTTGGCGATCATACTTATATGGCGCCAAAGTTCAGATACTTACGGACCATAAGAGTCTTAAGTATATATTCACCCAGCCTGAGTTAAACTTAAGGCAGAGGAGGTGGATGGAATTCGTAGCTGACTACGATTTGGACATCACCTACTATCCGGGAAAGGCTAATCTGGTAGCAGACGCTTTGAGCCGGAAGAGGGCTGACGTATCGGCCGAACGGGAGGCGGACGACCTGGACGGTATGGTCCGTGCTCTGCGGCTGAACGTGCTGACTACGGCAACCGAAGCTTTGGGGTTGGAGGCGGTTAACCAAGCCGACCTGCTTACTCGAATCCGGTTGGCTCAAGGTCAGGACGAGAACCTGAATAAGGTTGCTCAGAATGATAGGACGGAGTACCAGACTGCAAAGGATGGTACCATCCTAGTAAACGGACGGATCAGTGTTCCTAATGATAGAAGTCTAAAGGAAGAGATTATGAGGGAGGCTCATAAGTCCAAATTCTCGGTTCATCCTGGTGCGACCAAGATGTACCAGAACCTTAAGAAATTTTATCATTTGATCCGTATGAAGGCAGATGTTGCGGAGTGGGTGGCCAAGTGTTCCACTTGCCAACTCATCAAAGCAGAACATCAGGTGCCTAGTGGGTTATTGCAAAGCTTGCCTATTCCGGAATGGAAATGGGATCACATCACAATGGACTTTGTGACCGGGTTCCCTACCACAAGGAATAAGAAGATGCGGTTTGGGTTGTGGTTGATCGACTAACCAAATCAGCACACTTCCTGGCTATCAAGAAGTCGGATGGGGTAGATCAGATTGTACGTAAGTACATTGATGAGATCGTCCGACTACATGGTGTGCCGGCAAGCATAGTTTCAGATAGGGATTCAAGGTTTACATCTTACTTCTGGAAAGCTTTCCAAAAAGCTTTAGGAACAAGAGTGAACATGAGTACAGCCTATCACCCACAGACTGATGGACAGTCGGAACGTACGATCCAGACGTTGGAAGATATGTTGCGAGCATGTGTTTTAGACTGGGGTGATTCCTGGGAAAAACATCTACCCCTGGTAGAATTTGCTTACAACAATAGTTTCCATAGTAGTATTGGCATGTCGCCATACGAAGCTCTGTATGGGCGTCCATGTAGGACACCCTTGTGCTGGACCCAAGTTGGGGAACGCAGCATGATTGGTCCGGAGATTGTCGAAGAGACAACCGAAAAGATCAAGTTCTTGAGGGACAAGATGAGACAGGCACAAGATCGCCAAAAGAACTATGCAGATCGAAGGAGGAAAGATCTCGAGTTTCAAGTAGGTGACTTGGTGTATCTCAAAATGATTACCTTCAAAGGACGAGTCCGAATTTCCGGGAGACGGAAGTTAGACCCGAGATACTTGGGGCCGTTCAAGGTCATTGAAAAAGTTGGGATGGTGGCCTACAAGTTGGACTTGCCGGCCAAGACGAACGCATTTCATAATGTGTTCCACGTCTCCCAACTTCGGAAATGTTGACGGACCAAGACATCGCTCTTCCTGCCATTCCACACAATCTTGGTAAGAACCTAACCTTGGAAACGAGGCCAGTTCGAATCATAGATAGGATGGAAAAAGCAACAAGGAAGAAGACAGTCCAGATGGTCAAGGTCGTCTGGGACTGTAATGGTCAGGATATAATCACTTGGGAAACCGAAGCTAGAATGAAAGCAGAGTACCCAGAGTGGTTGGATCAGTTTGTTTCCGAGGAAGCATTCGATTCGGATTCGAGGACGAATCCATCCCAAGGGGGGAGACTTGTCACGCCCCCAATCCTGAGTAGGATTGTTGGGACGGACATGGTTCGAGGAAACGTGCAAGCCAGTCTTAAGACATCAAGGCAAGCGTTCCATGGTCGAGAAAGAAGGTTAAGGACATAAGGAAACTTAGACTTAACCTTATACAAGCTAAGAGACAGCTAGGACGAGTAAGACGGTAGCTGGACGAAGTGGACGAGTAGCTCGGCCAGCTCAATGAAGCTAGGTTCAGTTCACTCCAGCTCAGTCCCTACTAAGTCAGCTCCACTAGCTGGACTACTAGCTCACTCAGCTGAGGCAGCTGAGAGTCAGCTCATCTCAGCTAGACGGAATGTCCGGGCTTTAGGCCGATGGTCCGGGTCCGGGTCAGTGGCGGGCTGTGAGGTCCGGCCATGAGGCCATGTGCTGTTGGTTCGTTGGACAAGGCCGTGGGCTAAGTCCAGGAGGCCTGGGGCGTGGGTTGGGCTTGTGACCGACCCCAAACCCAATCAGAAAGGGCGAAGGGATGCAAGTGGCCGAAAGGGGACAACCCTTGGCCGATGGTGCCCATTCGCTAGCAAGTCGTGCCTGTTCGTGGGGCAAGACTTACCCCCTCGTTTTCTATAAATATGGGGGCTCTCTGGTGGATTTCATTATCCAATTCCAGAGTAAAATACTCAGAGAAAAACGTAGAGAGAAAGAAAGAGAGAAAGAGAGAGTTCCGGCCAAGAGAAAGGCCGATTGTGGTGGTGTTATGTTCCGGCGACTCTGATCGTTTGAGAACTAACCCCGGTCAAGAATGGGAGATCAAGACAAGGAGAACAACATGGAGAACCCAGACGTGGTTCACAAGGTATGTGATGGGCCGTGGCTCCATCAGGCCGAACGGACGGTCCATGTGACCGCACCGCGGCTCTGCTCGGTTCCTAAGTCCCATCCGGCTCTCCTTATCTTTTCAATTCGTTTCTCTTCTCTTCTCTCTGGTTAAACACGAAAGGTTGTGTTGGTTGAGTCCAAGGGACACGTCCCTAGGCTTTGGCCGAACATAATCAAACCGCTAGCCTAGACACGGGTCGGTTAGTCGGATGATCCGATCGCACCAAGACTGGGCGGTTAGGACGAATGGTTGGGAATGACCCAAAGGGCACGAGTTGTCAAGAGTCATGAGTTTCCAAAGGTTGTGAGTTTCCAAAGGGTGTCAGTGACCAAAAGGTACGAGATAGCAAAGGTTACGAACATCAAAAGGTACGAGGACCAAGAGGCATGATTGGCCAAAGGGTGCATGTTCCAAACGGTGTCTTTCGGGACAGGTTAGAACCGATCCTTATGGATCAGCCTATGGCTTGTCTAGTTAGGACAAGGTCACGGTTTGTCTAAGCCAAGGTAGAGTCGCAAGGTCTGACCGGTTGCTAAGCCTTCCGGATTAGGCTTGAGGCTTACTCGGCCGATTGGATCCAGACCTAAGGCCGCATCAGGTAAGGGAGTCCGTTGGGCCATTGAGCTGGACTTCATTGGCCGGTCGCACCAAGATTCTATCCGGTTAGACGGATTGGTCTTTGGGGACGATCCGGATCTGTTCGTGTGTTCTGTTTATCTATTCTGGACTATCTATCTGATTCTAAGTCAAGGGGTGGTTGGTTGAATGACTTAGGATACAGTAGGTAGGTTCATACGTTTTATGATTATGTTGACTGAGGTTTATCTAAGTTCTAGGAACCAAGCCAAGCATTGTAGAATCAATCCGTTCTATTCTCGGTTATGATTAATTCTTATCTGGTTGTGGTTTCAGGAACTAAGGATGGTTCTGGTCAAGCCAAGGAGCCGTGAAGGCTCGGTCAGTGAGAGGCTGTGTAACGTGTGGTTAGATAATGCTAGGGATGAACTAGTGATTGTCTATGAGACTGTTAAGAAGTTGTGTATTGAATCTCATGTTTCCAAGTAATACAAAGTTTATACATTGTTATTCCGCTGTGCAATCTGTTCCTTTGTTTATGAACCTCATATTCGAATATGACTTAGTAACTAAAAGACTTAAAATGGATCAAACAAGCAAAGAAAATAATAAGTAAGCATGCGGACTCCATCAGGTCGAGAGGGCAGGGTTCGGGTCTTACACAAACAGTCAACCGGAAGGGCCAGCGTGCTGAGTCCAAGGAACAACGTGCTGAAATGTGTACTGATGGACAGCCACGGACGTCATGTGTGTGCTGAAGGACACAGAAAGACACACACGGACATCCAAGGACGTCCTGTGTGTGCTGACGGACACACACAGACTGGCACAGACGTCCTGTGTGTGCTGACGGACAGCCATGGACAGCCACGGATGTCCTGTGTGTGCTGGCGGACACCCACAGACGTCCTGTGTGTACTGAACAGACAGCCCACATTGGCAAAATCACCCAAACAGTCCACGGGAAGGGCCAGCGTGCTGAGTCCAAGGACCAAAGTGCTTATATGTGTACTGATGGACAGCCACATACGTCCTGTGTGTGTAGACGGACACAGACAGACACACATGGACACACACGGACAACCATAGACGTCCTGTGTGTGCTGGCAGACACCCACGGACGTCCTGTGTGTACTGAACAGACAGCCCATGTGGGCCAAAATCACTTGAACAGTCCACGGGAAGGGTCAGCAGGCTGAGTCCAAGGACCAACGTGCTGATATGTGTACTGATGCACAGCCACGGACGTCTTGTCAGCACACACATACACACGGACAGCCACAGACGTCCTGTGTGTGCTGACGGACACACACGGACGTCCTGTGTGTGCTGACGGACACCCACGGACGTCCTGTGTGTACTGAACAGACAGCCCACGTGGGCCAAAATCACCCAAACAGTCCACGGGAAGGGCCAGCGTGCAGAGTCCAAGGACCAGCGTGTTGATATGAGTACTGATGGACAACCACGGATGTCCTGTGTGTGCTGATGGACACACACGTACAGCCACGGAAGTCCTGTGTGTTCTGACGGACACACACGGACATCCTGGGTGTGCTGAACAGACAGCCCACGTGGGCCAAAATCACCCGAACAGTCCACGGGAAGGGCCAGCGTGCTGAGTCTAAGGACCAACGTGCTGATATGTGTACTGATGGACAGCCACGGACATCCTATGTGTGTTGACGAACACACACGAACACACACGGACAGCCACGGAAGTCCTGTTTGTGCTAACGGACACACGCGGACAACCACAGACGTCCTGTGTGTGCTGGCGGACACACACAGACACACACGGACAGCCACGGATGTCCTGTGTGTGCTGGCGGACACCCACGGACGTCCTTTGTATACTGAACAGACAGCCCACGTGGGCCAAAATCACCCAAACAGTCCACGGGAAGGGCCAGCGTGCTGAGTCCAAGGACCAACGTGCTGATATGTGTACTGATGGAGAGCCACGAATCTCCTGTGTGTGCTGACGGACACAGACAGACACACACAGACACAAACAGACACACACGGACACACACGGACACACACGGACAGACATGGACATCCTATTTGTGCTGACCGACACCCACCGACGTCCTTTGTGTACTGAACACACAGCCCACGTGGGCCAAAATCACCCAAACAGTCCACGTGAAGGGTCAGCGTGTTGAGTCCAAAGACCAATGTGCTGATATTTGTACTGATGGACAGCCACGGACGTCTTGTGTGTGCTGACGGACACACACAGACACACACGGACACACACGTACAGCCACGGACGTCCTGTGTGTGCTGATGGACACACACGGACGTCCTGTACAGATGTCCTGTGTGTACTTAACAGACAGCCCACGTGGGCCAAAATCACCCGAACAGTCCACGGGAAAGGCCAGCATGCTGAGTCCAAGGACCATCGTCCTTATATGTGTACTGATTGACAGCCACGGACGTCCTGTGTGTGCTGACGGACACACACGGAAAACCACAGACATCCTGTGTGTGCTGACGGACAGCCACAGACAGCCACAGACGTCCTGTGTGTGCTGGCAGACACCCACGGACGTCCTGTGTGTACTGAACAGATAGCCCACGTGGGCCAAAATCACCCAAACTCTCCACGGGAAGGGCCAGCGTGCTGAGTCCAAGGACCAGCGTGCTGATATGTGTACTGATGGACAGCCACGGACGTCCTGTGTGTGCTGACAAACAGACACGGACACACACGGACAGCCACGGACGTCATGTGTGTGCAGGCGGAAACCCACGGACGTCATGTGTGTACTGAACAGACAGCCCACGTGGGCCAAAATAACCTGAACAGTCCACGGGAAGGGTCAGCGTGCTGAGTCCAAGGACCAACGTGCTTATATGTGTACTGATGGACAGCCATGGACGTCCTGTGTGTGTAGACGGACACAGACAGACACACATGGACACACATGGACAGCCATGGACGTCTTGTGTGTGCTGGCGGACACCGACGGACGTCCTGTGTGTACTGAACAGACAGCCCACGTGGGCCAAAATCACTTGAACAGTCCACGAGAAGGGTCATCAGGCTGAGTCCAAGGACCAACGTGCTGATATGCGTACTGATGGACAGCCACAGACTAATTGTATGTGCTGACGGACACACACATACACACACGGACACACACGGACAGCCACAGACGTCCTGTGTGTGCTGACGGACAGACACGGACGTCCTGTGTGTGCTGACGGACACCCACGGGCGTCCTGTGTGTACTAAACAGACAGCCCACGTGGGCCAAAATCACCCGAACAGTCCACGGGAAGGGCCAGTGTGCTGAGTCCAAGGACCAGCGTGCTGATATGTGTACTGATGGACAGCCACAGATGTCCTGTGTGTGCTGACGGACACACACAGACACACACAGACAGCCACGGAAGTCCTGTGTGTTCTGACGGACACACACGAACATCCTGTGTGTGCTGAACAGACAGCCCACATGGGCCAAAATCACCCGAACAGTCCACAGGAAGGGCCAGCGTGCTGAGTCCAAGGACCAACGTGCTGATATGTGTACTGATGGACAGCCACGGACGTCCGATGTGTGTTGACGAACACACACGGACACACACGGACAGCCACGGATGTCATGTGTGTGCTGACGGACACACGCGGACACCCACGGACGTCTTGTGTGTGCTGACGGACACACACATACACACACGGACAGCACACACAGGACGTCCGTGGGTGTCTGCCAGCACAAACAGGACAGCCGTGGCTGTCTGTGGCTCACCGTCAGCACACACAGGACGTCTGTGGGTGTCCGTGTGTGTCCATGTGTGTCCGTCAGCACACACATGACGTCCGTGGCTGTCCATAAGTACAGAAATCAGCACGCTGGTCCTTGGACTCAGGACGCTGGTCCTTGGACTCAGCACGCTTGTCCTTGGACTCAGCACGCTGGTCCTTGGACTCAGCACGCTGGTCCTTGGACTCAGCACGCTGGCCCTTCCCGTGGACTGTTCAGGTGATTTTGGCCCCCGTGGGCTGTCTGTTCAGTACACACCGGACGTCCGTGGGTGTCCGTCAGCACACACAGGACATCCGTGTGTGTCCGTCAGCACACACATAACGTCTATGGCTGTCTGTGTTTTTTCGTGTGTGTCCGTCAACACACACATGACGTCCGTGGCAGTCCATCAATACACATATCAGCACGTTGGTCCTTAGACTCAGCATGCTGACCCTTCCCGTGGACTGTTCGGGTGATTTTGGCCCATGTGGGCTGTCTGTTCAGTACACACAGGACATCCGTGGGTGTCCGTCAGAACACACAGGACGTCTGTGGCTGTCCGTCAGCGCACACAGGACGTCCGTGGCTGTCCGTCTGTGTCTGTGTGTGTCCATGTGTGTCCGTCAGCACACACATGACGTCCTTGGCTGTCCATCAGTACACATATCAGCACGCTGGTCCTTGGACTAAGCACGCTGGCCTTTCCCGTGGACTGTTTGGGTGATTTTGGCCCACGTGGGCTGTCTGTTCAGTACACACAGGACATCCATGGCTGTCCGCCAGCACACATAGGACGTCTGTGGCTGTCCATAGCTATCCGTCAGCACACACATAGGACGTCTGTGGTTGTCCGTGTGTGACCGTGTGTGTTCGTGTGTGTTCGTCAGCACACACAAGACGTATGTGGCTGTCCATCAGTACACATATCAGCACACTGGTCCTTGGACTCAGCACGCTGGCCCTTCCCGTGGACTGTTCGGGTGATTTTGGACC
>NW_026014511.1:165000-182500 GCF_020379485.1 Brassica napus
GAGTATGGTAACGGGCGGGTGTTGTGGAAGTGATGTTTAAAATAAGAATTCACAATGATGATCGATATTAAAGTATAGTACTAGTACTTGCATGATCATGTATATACATTTGATAACTGTTTGGTTTATTATTGATTGTGTTGTGATTCTAGATTCACTGAGTAAATTAGTTGCTCATGACTCATTCGTGTGTGCAGGTAACCCTTAGGCGGGAGACACTTTACTTTTTGGACGGAAGGAACAGCCAACCAGCGGTAGTATTTTGTTGTCCTTTTAATGTACCTTTTGATGTATATTTACTTAAAACGTTGTTGGGCAATAGGCCATATGATAAAACTATAACACTTTGTAAGATGTTTAAAGTAAATAAATAATGTATAAAAGATGTTTATAAATCACGAGTTCTCATATGATATTAGTCCTTGTCCGGGACGAACTAACTATCGAATATTTCTTTATCGGGTTGAAAAGCCTAGAGTAATATCCGATAGGAGCGTCTGTGTTCTTTGGTTGTTGGTCTAAGGCGATCGAATTTATTTCGAGAACCTCGGGTCGACCATCAGGGAACATCGACCGTGTCAGTTCCAGTTATCTATGATCGGGGGTGTCACAGTCCTGCTGTCTTAATCCACCAACACCCTTTGTGGGTTCTAGGTTAGCTTGTAGTTGGTCACCCGTAACCCGGCTTCTGGTTCATCCCGCATCGCCAGTTCTGCTTACCAAAAATAGCCCACTTGGAGCTCTCGATTCCGTGGGATGGCTCAACAAAGCAGCCACCCCGTCCTACCTATTTAAAGTTTGAGAATAGGTCGAGGACATTGCGTCTCCGATGCCTCTAATCATTGGCTTTACCCGATAGAACTTGTTTCCCAGCTCCAGCTATCCTGAGGGAAACTTCAGAAGGAACCAGCTACTAGATGGTTCGATTAGTCTTTCACCCCTATACCCAAGTCAGACGAACAATTTGCACGTCAGTATCGCTGTGGGCCTCCACCAGAGTTTCCTCTGGCTTCGCCCCGCTCAGTCATAGTTCACCATCTTTCGGGTCCTGACAGGCATGCTCACACTCGAACCCTTCTCAGAAGATCAAGGTCGGTCGGCTGTGCACCCTTGAGGGATCCAGCCAATCATCTTCCTTGTGCTTTATGGGCTTACTCACCCGTTGACTCGCACACATATCAGACTCCTTGGTCCGTGTTTCAAGACGGGTCGAATGGGGAGCCCACAGGCCGACGCCCTGAGCACGCAGATGTCAAGGCATGCCGTGAGGCGTGTGCTGCAGACCACGATTAAGGCAGCGACGTCTCCGCGGGAGTAACAAAAGCCCGAGCTTAGGTCACCACGGCCCGAATCGATCGGCAGACCAGATTGCTCCGTTCCGCATCCGACTGGGATGAATCGCCGGCCCCCATCCGCTTCCCTCCCGACAATTTCAAGAACTCTTTGTCTCTCTTTTCAAAGTCCTTTTCATCTTTACCTTGCGGTACTTGTTTGCTATCGGTCTCTCACCCATATTTAGCCTTGGACGGAATTTACCGCCCGACTGGGGCTGCATTCCCAAACAACCCGACTCGTAGACAGCGCCCGATGTGGTGCAACAGGGTCCGGGCTCGACGGGGCTCTCACCCTCTCTGGCGCCCCTTTCAAGGGAACTTGGGCCCAGTCCGTCGCTGAGGACGCTTCTCCACACTACAATTCGAACGCCAAAGATGTCCGATTTTCAAGCTGGGCTCTTCCTGGTTCGCTCGCCGTTACTAAGGGAATCCTTGTTAGTTTCTTTTCCTCCGCTTATTGATATGCTTAAACTCATCGGGTGATCCCGCCTGACCTGGGGTCATGTTGAAGACTTTGGGTCATCAAGAGCTTTTGGACCGGAATGTCTGACTATATGACGAGAATTGAATTCACCACCGCATGTCAAGACGCTCCTGGCGTCCTTAGCTCGGATTTTGGCCAACCGCGTCGGGAGATCAGCTTTCGTCCCATATCCTCGAGAGGATGGGGGGACGACGATTTGTGACACCTAGGCAGACGTGCCCTCGGCCAGAAGGCTTGGGGCGCAACTTGCGTTCAAAGAATCGATGGTTCATGCGAGAGCCGAGATATCCATTGTCGAGAGTCGTTTTAGACTTTACATTGCAGCACTGCTTCCGAACAAATACCGTCCCTGGGTTGGCAAAAGCAGGCTGTTTAGTGATATCCGGAAGCTATGCGTACGATCCAACCAAAACAGAAGTCTTGGGTGTCATGTTCCTGGTCCGAGATAGGATCGTTGGGACAAGCCATGGTGCGGGGAGACACACCAGTCAGGTCATTAGACCAGTAGACAAGCGTATCCTGGCTCAGACATAGGGTTAAAGGCATCAAAGTGTTGAGACTTAACCAGGGTGAAGAATGAATGGGTTTAATAGAGCTGGACGAGTGATGTGGGAGCTGTATGGGACAGCGGCCGAGCTTGGGCAGCTCAGGGAAGCTCAATGGGAGCTCAGTCAGTATGCATCAGTTCGTGGAGCTAGAAGAACTAGCTCACTCAGCTGGGACCAGCTAGCAGTCAGCTCGACTCAGCTGGGCCGAGTGTTCATGTTCGCGACGGTTGGGGCGGATACAAGGACGGTTATGGTGGTTCGGTTAGATGGTGCGGCCACGGTATGGACGGTCAGTTAAAGGGCTTGGCCTTGGCTTCAAAATAGAGAACCGACAGGGACAGGAGCAGTTGGAGCCAGTTGAGGACCGGTTGGGGGCAGGTATTACCGAACGGTTGCAAGGGAGAGAGAGACACCTTTTCGGTTACAACTCCCACCACTTCGGCCCCATGGCAGTTCTGACTCCCTTTCTCTATAAATACAGAGCCCTGGATCCAGAATTTGACACAGAATTCTTAAGGGAAACCTCTGCCAAAATCGTGAGAGACAAACCCCAAAAAGAGAAGAGAGAACCGGTGATCCAAGGAGAGAACCGGCGAGAGGCTTGGCTGTTCCAGGAGAAACCGAATCGTGCAAAGCAAGGCCTGAGGAGATGGATACCAGACACAGAGACAGAGAGAAGGACAAAGAGAAGGAGATGGCGCCTGGGGAGAGAATGCCTAAGGTCAGTGGTGTGGACGGCAAGCAATCGGCCCTAGCCGGCTGATGATCCGATCGGGCTTGTGGCCGGTTTGCTATGCGCCTACATCTACTCTCTCTATATCTTTAGATTTGCTTGTCCTATCAGATTATTGTGTTCGTTTGTTCTGTTCATACAGGGAGCACTGAACCAAGGGCCTGGCCGGTTCAGTATCCAAGTCCTTGGCCTTTGGCCGGACTGTTCATGGTCAGATTTGGATGTTCTAGTGTGTTTCGTTGGAAACTGTTTATGGGAATCTCCTAGTTGGGATTTATCAGGGATTATCATGAATTTTAATTAGTTTTTTGGAATTTATTTGAGTATGTTGGTTTGGAAAGGTTATAGATTCTAAGTAGCCGAACCATGCTTATCTAGACTTGATGTTAGGATATCGGCCTTATGAATGTGCATTGTGTCTTGTGTGGTTTCTGGATCGGACATGGACCATGGTAAGGGAAAGGCACCGTCATGACTCAGGCCATGGGAAGATGTGTGGTGATTGGGTCATTGTAGATAGATGTGAAATACTGATAGCCTATTGTGCAACTTGTGAACTTATGTTAGACTAAGTGTGTATAACTTATTAGGAAGAACCTAAGAATGATGTATAAATCTCAGTTTATATTTATACAATTGATTTGCCCCTTATGTTTCCTTGTTTAGATTATTGTACTGAACCTCAGTTGAATTGAATTGAATTTAGAAAGATAAGACTTAAAACTTGGTTCACTCGGACTTAGATTGAAAGGTTAAGGCCGCAGATCAGTTTGGGCTTAAGAGTCGGGATCGGGTCTTACAAGTTCGTATCAGAGCATGCTTGATTCTAGGATTGGTTTGGGTTATGTGTTCACCCCACGTCCGGCTGCTGGGTCTCACGGGTTGTTTGTGTTTGTTTGGTTTGATGTTGTTTTGCTTAGTTCTAATCATGAGATGAGGTTTATACGTTTGGACTAACACTAAGTGTTTTTGCCTAAGGGAACTGAGCGGACTAAGTCCCAAAAGGGCAAGGAAGCGGCTGGTGGTTCTGGACCGGTCATAGGAGATGGGGCCAACCCCACTCAAGTGTTACCAACCCAGACGGGACTGGTTAATGAGGAGACCGGGGAACCCTTAGCGACGTTCCTGCCTACTGAGGTTCAGGTTTATAACCTGGGCGAGAAACAACAAGAGGGACGGGAGAAGGAAGGTGATTCCTCCCATGCAGGAGACAAGACCGGACCAGGAGATGGGGTGGAGGAGTTGGCCGAGCCATCTATGCGCGAGGTGATGGATGTGGTTAAGTCCATGTGTAAGACCCGATCCCGGCCGACTAGGCCGCGGTCGATGCCTCACGTCGCTCGGTCCATACACTGACCGAACCTCTCAAAATTTCACCCTTTATCTATATTATCGCCCATAGGCGAGGGCTAACTTAGACCTTAGCTTAAGACTACCTTAGTCATTCCCTAGCTTAGATCATTTAAACTCATCACAGCGGATATTCTCTACTTAACCATTGGTCTATAGCCAATATAATACTTGCCTGGTCGAATCACCTCGACTAATGGTTAGTATACTCAACTACCAGCTAGCTCCAAGGTCAATCCCGAACCCAAATCAAGGCATACAAATCTGAGGTTCCATTCCCCTAACCATTCTATCTAGATCTATGCAACATTGCTAGATCATACCTTTGCCACATCCACGGAGCTTGTTAGCTCATTGTCCCAGCTGACTTAGCTGTTTAGCTAGCTCATCCAGCTAGCTGAGATGAACCACTTCACTTGAGGTTCCATCACTCTCGACCCAGCTGATAGAGCTGTGAGGTAGCTTCGACCAGCTCTCCGTCTACTCGTACAGCTCTCTTATACCTGCATATACTCTTCCCTTCAGTACGTAGTCATTCAGCCAACCATCCCCACAGACCAAGTACTTTTGGGAAGTCTTCAGCTACATTTCTGGCCACTTTCAAAAGTGCTCCAAAAATTAATTAAAATTCATGAAAACTCATGATAAATCCCAACTAATAGATTCCCATAATCGGAATCCAATGAATCGACCCAGATCATATGGATCCCGATCATGATCAGTCTGGCTAAGGCCATGGACATCACCCCTGAACCAGCCAAGGCCATGGTTCAGTGTTATCAAGTCTTAAGCGTATTCTCCCCTGGAGCCAAGTCCTATCATGTACTAATAATGCCCATCAGATCCTAAGTCAATAAACCAACCACCCCACATGACTCAGAACTGATGAGTCTTCACACTTACCTAACCGGCCATGGAACCATGTCCCATACCCTTATAACCGGTGCATCCTTTGATCAATCAGATCAGACACCTTTATCCATCACCTATGGTTCAGGTTGTCTATCCTTGCCAAGACCAGATGACACACGGCGTTCTCCTCATGCGGCCACTACCGCTGTCCCACAACAGTTTCCATTTACTCAGTTAACTGTCATGTATAACTACCTTGCTGAAAGGTCACGACTCTTCACCCCTGGATTATGATCATGGCCAATCATACCCATACATAGATCACCCTCTGATGGATCAGGCCGTGATCAACACAAACCCAGTTCCCATGTGCCGCCCCATATAGTATGGCCAATGCATTGCATCCGTCCATCACACCATATGGACGAGTTGTACCAACAATGATCCGGCCCCTTCCTCAACTACTAGATCCTTAGATCACATCACATTATATGTAGTTTTCAAGGGCGTGACATGCTTGGCCGGAACCAGTTCCACAAGAGACATAAACATAAACCGGAAAGTAATCATAAACCGGTTACCTTATACATGATCTGATTAGATCATGTGCCTTCCCTTATCATGGACGTCCATGCTCCTCCAAAGCACGCCCCCATCATGTCTTATCAAGCCCTTATCATATACTTACAGTAATGATAAGATCCAGGCAAGGGTCGCTCATCTCTTCCCTTGAACTCCCATGAAACTGATTTCTACACTGCATCCGCCTTCAAGGCTGTCTATGCCATTGGGAGTGGAGTCCGACCTTCTATCTTCTCTCCTGGATATTTGTATGTGTTCCCAAGACATAAAGGAAGCCTAGGACGTGAGCATCCATGAACAAACTCCATCACAGGGTCGTTTCCAACTCCCATGAAACTTTCTTCCCACACACCTCTCTCCTTAAGGCTCTCATGGCCATAGGAAGTGGAATCCGGCCATCCCTCTCCTTCCCTGACTATTTGCGTGTCTTCTCAGGCCCTGGAAGATGCTTTGGGTGATTTCCACATGAATCAAAACCAATCAAAGGGTCGTTCATAGCTTCCCATCTGATCTCTCCCGAAACTGCCTCTTTGTGGCCTTCACACCACTCTTGGGGTTGGATGTTGGATCCGACCAACTCTCTGTATTTTATCTGTTTTTCTTTGTGTTTCAGGGTGTAGGAGGAAGCCCTGGCGTGCCTGCAAAGACGCGGACTTGCCTTCCTTTTATAGAAGAAAGGGCAGTTACCTTTCCAAAGGTTGCACCCTTTCGGTATCATTTCTGGCCATTGATTTAATCAATGGTACAGATTGCACCCTTTCGCCTATGGCTGTTACCAGACGCCCTGAAACTTCCAAACCACTCCTGGACATGTCCAAAACAATCCCACACGGATTGCCCAAGCTCCTGGCTCAATCCCAAGAGCCAACCAGCCCATCGGCACACACGGGTCGCCCACATGGCCCGGTCACTGTCCGGACCCGGCCCAACTGCCCATGACTTGAACACTCAGTCCAGCTGAATTGAGCTGATCCCCAGCTGACCCAGCTGAGTGAGCTAGACCATCTAGCTCAAGGAGCTGACCTACACTTCAGTGAGCTACATCGAGCTGCACGACACTTCACCTAGCTGGTCGAGCTTGCTTACTGCATCACCCAGCTGTTATACACTGTGTCCAGCTTGATTCCTTTATCATCTTCAATCCTTCTAATTCCCTTGGTCTATTTCCAGACCTAGCCTTAGTTCTCCCATGATCCATTCTGATCACCCACTTCATCGAGCTTCACCTGGATCTCGTCCAGCTACCAGCTCGCTTGTCCAGCTCCTTTGAGCTTGCCTCTGCCTTATTTTGGTTAAGTTCCAGCTACCTGATTCCCTTAACCACGTTTTGGACCATGACACGCTTTTCTTTAGGTCATGTGACCTGACTGGTGCGTCTCCTCGCACTAAGGCCTGTCTGGATGATCCTATCCAGGATCGGGGATGCTACACCATGGGCACTCAGATATTGCCTTTCACGCAGGCATTTACCCCTTTTGTGAACTCATCGGTTGGCTAGATCACCCCAGCTCAGGCCACGGTTCAGGCAACTCAGAGAGTAGCTAGGACAGCAGGGACAGCAGCTGGTGTAGCTCGTGCAGCTGCACAAGTAGCTCGAACAGCTGCCAGGACAGCCGAGGACCGAGCTACGGTCGAAGCTGAGGTAATGGAGATCGATCCACCAGCTCTTACACTTAGGAGAGTGGATTACTTGAGCCTTCTAGCTCACATCTCCAAGCTGGGTACAAAGCAGTTTGCTGGTAGTTCTGATCCCATTGAGGCAGATGAGTGGAGGAGCAGATTGGCTCGGAATTTCAGCTCAACTCGTTGCCCAGAGGAGTACAAGAAGGACATTGCGGTTCACTTCCTGGAAGGTGACGCACATAACTGGTGGTTAGCTCTGGACAAATGCACCAATGGGACAATTGAGTGGTTCTCAGACTTCGAGGTGGAGTTCAACCACAAATACTTCCCGGCTGAAGCTTGGGACCGTCTGGAGTCTCAGTTCCTAGACTTGATTCAAGGACGCATAACAGTACGTGAGTACGAAGAGAAGTTCAACCGGCTCAGACGATATGTGGGCAAGGAGTTGGAGGAGGAGACGGTACAGATACGTAGGTTTGTTCGAGGCCTAAGGGTCGAACTTTGAACCTATTGCTCCATTGGTCACTTCCAGACAGTGTCTGAACTGGTGGAACACATGGCTATGGTGGAGACTAACTTGGACGAAGAGGCCAAGCTGAAGTCTAGGGGCCACACGGCTTCTAGTGGATCCGGAAGCGACCAGAAGAGAAAGAGGGACATGACCGAAGGGGGCAAGGCCTCAAGTGATAGGCCGGAGTGCTCTTCATGTGGAAGGCATCATGGTGGAGAGTGTTGGAAGGCAAAGGGGGCTTGCACCCGTTGTGGCAAGATGGGCCACATTGCTAGAGACTGTCCTGGACGGTCAGAGAACCGTGGACAAGGCTCGGGGAGTGACCCCAGAAGCTGTCATTACTGCGGTAAGATGGGACACCTACGCTGGGAATGTCCCAAGATGCAAGCTGAGGCTAAAGGACGTGGGGAGGCCAGCAAGCCAAGCCAGACCTGAGGTCAGACCTCAGCACCGCGTGTGTATGAACTGACCAAGGACGCAGCAGAGGCTGGACCGTTCCTTGTGATCACTGGTAACATTCTAGATCCATTATTTTTCAATTCTGTAGATTGGCATGGTACAGAACTTAGAATGGATTAGATGATTAGAAAAGGGGGGGGGGTCTTATGTAGGGACCCTATGTATTGGTGGTGTGGAAACACACGTACTGTTTGATACTGGAGCTACACACAGCTTTGTGAGCCCAAATATGATCGGAAAAGGGTTGTTCCAGATGGGAACGGAGGATGATCCTTACATAGTGAATGCGGCTGGTGGGCAAGAAATGCATTCATTAGGGCGAGTAAAGGATATCCCAATAGTGATCCAGGATAGAGTTATGCATGTGGATCTGGTTGTGGTCTGCCTTAAGAATCATGAGGTGATATTAGGCATGGACTGGCTTGGAATGAATCGGGCCACTCTGGACTGTCACAGAGGAAGGGTGCAGTTTGAGAGTGGGTGTGGACCCCCGACCAGGTTCCAAGGTATTCATCCGACCTCTGGATGCTTAGTGATATCAGCAGTCCAAGTGGAACAGATGCTTGAGAAGGGTTGTGAGGCCTTTTTGGTAACAATCGCCACTAAGGAGGTTGTAGGGGATGGTAACCCGGACGGGATTCCGCTGGTTAAAGAGTTTGAGGATGTGTTTCGGGCACTACATGGCATTCCCCCTGATAGGGCTGACCCGTTCATAATAGAACTAGAACCAGGGATGGCCCCAATGTCCAAAAGTCCATATCGTATGGCTCCGGCCGAGATGGCCGAGCTAAAGAAGCAACTGGAAGAGTTGTTGGACAAAGGGTTCATACGACCAAGTGTCTCGCCTTGGGGAGCACCAGTTCTTTTTATGAAGAAAAAGGATGGTAGCTTCAGGCTGTGTATTGATTACAGGGTTACTGTGAAGAACAAGTACCCATTACCCAGAATTGATGAGCTGTTGGATCAGCTCAAAGGGGCCAAATGGTTTTCCAAGATTGATTTAGCCTCCGGGTATCATCAGATCCCAATTGAACCTAATGATATCAGGAAGACGGCGTTCCGGACCAGGTATGGCCACTATGAGTTTGTGGTTATGCCATTTGGTCTAACCAATGCACTAGCTGCATTCATGAAGATGATGAATGGTATCTTTCGAGATTTCTTGGATGAATTTGTAATCATCTTCATAGATGACATACTTGTATATTCCAGAAACAAGGAAGACAATGAGAAGCATCTCAGGGCCGTACTAGGACGTTTGAGGGAACAGAAACTCTTTGCCAAACTAAGCAAGTGTAGTTTATGGCAAAAGAGCATTGGGTTCCTCGGACACATTGTGTCTGATCAGGGCGTGTCAGTAGATCCGAAGAAGGTTCAGACTATACGAGATTGGCCGCAGCCTAGGAATGCT
The DNA here is from genome assembly GCF_020379485.1 of Brassica napus. Lineage (NCBI taxonomy): Eukaryota > Viridiplantae > Streptophyta > Magnoliopsida > Brassicales > Brassicaceae > Brassica > Brassica napus. The sequence goes on from NW_026014511.1 coordinate 174,888, forward strand.
ACTGAGGTTAGGTGTTTCCTAGGGCTGGCCGGCTACTACAGAAAGTATGTCAAGGGGTTTGCAAATTTGGCACAACCCATGACACGACTTACAGGCAAGGATGTGAAGTTTGGCTGGAATGAAGGGTGTGAGAAGTGTTTCTCAGCTCTAAAGGATATGCTGACGAATGCACCAATAATGGTATTACCTCCGGCAGATCAACCTTATGTGGTTTATACGGATGCGTCCATCACTGGGTTGGGGTGCGTCCTGACTCAACATGGGAAGATGATTGCTTATGCTTCGAGACTGCTGAGAAAGCATGAAGGGAATTATCCGACCCATGATCTAGAAATGGAGGCCGTGGTGTTTGCTTTGAAGATATGGAGATCGTATCTGTCCGGAGCCAAAGTCCAGATTCTCACTGATCATAAGAGCTTGAAGTACATTTTCACTCAGCCTGAGTTGAACTTGAGACAAAGAAGATGGATGGAGTTTGTTGCTGATTATGATCTGGACATAGCATACCATCCAGGCAAGGCTAACCTAGTGGCTGATGCCTTAAGCCGGAGACGGGCAGAGGTCTCGGCTGAAAGAGAAGCGGATGAACAAGAAGGGATGGTTCGGTCACTACATCTAAATACCTTGGTTGTACGTGATGAGCCATTGGGATTAGAGGCAGTGGATAAGGCCGATCTACTTACCAGGATAGAGCAGGCCCAAAGTTTGGATGAGAACTTGCAGAAAGTGGCTCTTAACGACAAGACGGAGTATCATATCACAAGCAACAGAACAATCTTGGTGAATGGCCGAGTAAGTGTTCCAAACAGCAAGGAGCTTAAAGAAGAGATTATGAGTCAGGCTCATAAGTCAAAGTTCTCAGTCCACCCCGGGCTGATTAAGATGTATAGGGATTTAAAAAGGTATTATCACTACGTAAGGATGAAAACAGATGTGGCCGAGTGGGTGGCGAGGTGTCCTACTTGCCAGCATGGGAAGGCCAAACATTATTGCCCAGTGGTATGCTCCAGAATCTCCCCATACCAGAGTGGAAGTGGGATCACATCACAATGGATTTTGTGACTGGTTTTCCTACGACCAGGAACCGAAAGGATGCGGTTTGGGTAGTGGTTGACAGACTAACCAAGTCGGCCCACTTCTTACCAATACGGAAAGGAGATCGAGTGGATCAGATTGTGAGGATTTAATTGGACGAGATAGTACATCTGCATGGAGTGCCGGCTAGTATTGTCTCGGACAGAGACCTTAGGTTCACCTCTTACTTCTGACAGGCTTTTCAAAAAGCCTTAGGAACAAGAATGAACATGAGCACAGCCTATCATCCTCAGACGAATGGGCAGTCAGTGAGGACAATCCAGACATTGGAGGACATGTTAAGGGCAGTGGTGTGGGATTTGGGCGACTCATGGGAAAAGCATTTACCCTTGGTCGAGTTTGCCTACAACAACAGTTTCCATACTAGCATTGTTATGTCACCTTGTGAAGCACTGTATGGACGGCCTTGCAGGAAGCCATTATGCTGGACCCAAGTGGGGGGGGGGGGGGGGGGAGAGGAGCATGTTGGGTCCTGAGATAGTGGAAGAAACCACTGAGAAAATAAGGTTCTTGAAGGAGAAAATGACAGAAGCACAGGATCGTCAAAAGAGTTATGCAGATAGACGGAGGAAACATCTTGAGTTTGAAGTTGAAGACTTGGTCTATCTCAAGATGATCACATTCAAAGGGAGGGCTAGAGTTTCTGGCAGAAGAAACTATTGTTGTAGACAAGCGTATCATGGCTCAGACATAGGGTTAAGGGCATCAAAGTGTTGAGACTTAACCAGGGTGAAGAAAGAATGGGTTTAAGAGAGCTGGACGAGTGATGTGGGAGATGGACGGGACAGCGGCTGAGCTTGGGCAGCTCAGGGAAGCTCAATGGGAGCTCAGTCAGTATGCATCAGCTCGTGGAGCTAGAAGGACTAGCTCACTCAGCTTGGACCAGCTAGCAGTCAGCTCAACTCAGCTGGGCCAAGTGTTCATGTCCGGGACGGTTGGGGCGGTTACGAGGACGGTTATGGTGGTTCGGTTAGATGGTGCGGTCACGGTATGGACGGTCAGTTAAAGGGCTTGGCCTTGACTGCAGGATAGAGAACCGACAGGGACAGGAGCAGTTGGAGGCAGTTGAGGACCGGGTGAGGGCAGTTATTGCCGAACGGTTGCATGGGAGAGAGAGACACCTTTTCGGTTAAAACTCCCACCCCTTCGTCCCCATGGCAGTTCCGACTCCCTCATTTTATAAATACAGAGCCCTGGATCCAGAATTTGACACAGAATTCTTGAGGGCAACCTCTGCCAAAATCGTGAGAGACAAACCCCAAAAAGAGAAGAGAGAACAGGCGATTCAAGGAGAGAACCGGCGAGAGGCTTTGCTGTTCCAGGAGAAACCAGATCGTGGGAAGCAAGGCCTGAGGAGATGGATACCAGACAGAGAGACAGAGAGAAGGACAAAGAGAAGGAGATGGCGCCTGGGGAGAGAACGCCTAAGGTCAGTGGTGTGGATGGCAAGCGATCGGCCCTAGCCGGCTGATAATCCGATCGGGCTTGTGGCCGGTTTGCTATGCGCCTACATCTACTCTCTCTATCTCTTTAGATTTGCTTGTCCTATCAGATTATTGAGTTCGTTTGTTCTGTTCATACAGGGAACACTGAACCAAGGCCCTGGCCGGTTCAGTATCCAAGTCCTTGGCCTTTGGCCGGACTGTTCATGGTCGGATTTGGATGTTCTAGTGTGATTCATTGGAAACTGTTTGTGGGCATCTCTTAGTTGGGATTTATCAGGGATTATCATGAATTTTAATTTGTTTTTTGGAATTTATTTGAGTATGTTGGTTTGGACAGGTTATAGATTCTAAGTAGCCGAACCATGCTTATCTAGACTTGATGTTAGGATATCGGTCTTATGAATGTGCATTGTGTCTTGTGTGGTTTCAGGATTGGACATGGACCGTGGTAAGGGAAAGGAACCGTGAAGACTCAGGCCACGGGAAGATGTGTGGTGAATGGGTCATTGTAGATAGATGTGAAATACTGATAGCCTATTGTGCAACTTGTGAACTTATGTTAGACTAAGTGTGTATAACTTATTAGGACGAACCTAAAAATGATGTATGATCTCAGTTTATATTTATACAATTAATTTGCCCCTTATGTTTCCTTGTTTAGATTTATTGTATTGAACCTCAGTTGAATTGAATTGAATTTAGAAAGATAAGACTTAAAACTTGGTTCCCTCAGACTTAGATTGAAAGGTTAAGGCCGCAGATCAGTTTGGGCTTAAGAGCCAGGATCGGGTCTTACCTTGGGCATGGATGAACGCATAACCACGGAATCGGCAGGCACAGTAAGAAACCGGCCTACCGAGAGTGATGTTTCATCGTTCTCAGGTTATTCTGTTTCCAGGGTACGACAATGATCCTTCCGCAGGGTCACCTACGGAAACCTTGTTACGACTTTGCCTTCCTCTAAATGATAAGGTTTAGTGGTCTTCTCGCGACATCGCAGACAGCAAACCACCCACGTCGCCGCGATCCGAACACTTCACCCGATCATTTAATCGGTAGGAGCGACGGGCAGTGTGTACAAAGGGCAGGGATGTAGTCAACGCGAGCTGATGACTCGTGTTTTCTAGGAATTCCTCGTTGAAGACCAACAATTGAATGATCTAGCCCCATCACGATGAAATTTCAATGATTACCCGGGCTTGTCGGCCAAGGTGTGAACTCGTTGAATACATCATTGTAGCGCGCATGCGGCCCAGAACATCTAAGGGCATCACAGACCTGTTATTGCCTCAAACTTCCTTGGCCTAAACGGCCATAGTCCCTCTAAGAAGCCGGCCGTGAAGGGATGCCTCCACGTAGCTAGTTAGCAGGCCGACGTCTCGTTCGTTAACGGAATTAACCAGACAAATCGCTCCACCAACTAAGAACTGCCATGCACCACCACCCATAGAATCAAGAAAGAGCTCTCAGTCTGTCAATCCTTACTATTTCTGGACCTGGTAAGTTTCCCCGTATTGAGTCAAATTAAGCCGCAGGCTCCACTCCTGGTTGTGCCCTTCCGTCAATTCCAGCCTTGCGACCATACTCCCCCCGGAACCCAAAAATTTTGATTTCTCATAAGGTGCCAGTGGAGTCCTAAAAGCAACATCCGCTGATCCCTGGTCGGCATCGTTTATGGTTGAGACTAGGACGGTATCTGATCGTCTTCGAGCCCCCAACTTTCGTTCTTGATTAATGAAAACATCCTTGGCCAATGCTTTCGCAGTTGTTCGTCTTTCATAAATCCTAGAATTTCACATCTCACTATGAAATACGAATGCCCCCGACTGTAACAGCCCCGAACCATCCTAGACATATGGTCGATCAACCGGCCAACAATCAAACAAGAACATGACCGATCGACCGTCAAACACCCAGGGTTGGAGATGAAAGGCCAACCGGGCCAGCCAACAATCAAACAAGAACATGACTGACCGTCCAACCCAACACCATGGTCCGGAAGCGCTACGATACGGGCTAGGGACGATCCGATCAGAGTCACAAAAATTACTCCACGACCTAGACAAGTTCATCCCCTAACTCGTCTCACTGCGTCAAGGCTCAAGGCTTTGCAACCCGGACAAGAGTTAGCGTTTTCTGTTAGATCGAGGCCTAAGGCTTTTCAACCCGTACTATGACCTAACGTTGTGTTAGACCGGGCTAGTCAAATATCAGAGTACGCATGAAGCGCATATAAAACAATTACTTTATTAATTCGAGAAATATCCATACATTGATATAATTGAGACCGGTCCCGGCCTACTGACAAAATCAGTCAACCAAACACAAATCCACAATACCGTTTACAAAATGCATGAAAATCTACACCGGCGGTCCTAACGTCCAGCACCAAGCTATCCGATCATCCTTACCTAAAGCGACATGCAAAAAGGACAACAGAGTTGGATGAGTAACCTAATGTTACTCAATGTGCTGGCGACATCTACCCGCAACCTAGACTCTAACCCGGACAACCCAAAAAAACAATCAATCTAGCCCTAGCATGCAATAAAAGCTAAGGCTAAGCAAACCATTACTAAGTTAGACTTGGCCTCCTGCCATGATCTAGCTTCGAGTAACGGAAACCTGCATTAAAACAAGTCAACAAGCAATCCCTAGTTAACCATATATACGCTTGAGTTCAGTACTCATGTAGTGTTAGACACTTAGACTATACAAGTATCATTAGTCGATCGACCAACAATCAAACAAGAACATGATCGGCCAACCAATGATACCGCATAGGCTTAATATCCACCACCCTTCACAAGCAATTACTCAAACACATATAGGCCAACGTCAGGCCTACAATAACCAAATACACACCAAGCCTAATCCGGTACCTAAACCAGACTTAGGACTTACGCCAGACCCTGCAAGTAAATCAATCTACCACAATCACAATAATAACTATGAGTATCTACGACTCGATTTAACTCGTAACACCGTATATCGGTGCTACACTGTCTCGAGGGTTCCATAACCCTCTACGACACACTAACACAACACTCTAACCTGGGCCCTGGTGACTTCGTGTTCCTCCTCTCAATCGGCAATATCCTATCTCCCTACCACAAAAGCCAGAAGAAGGAACTTTCAACCGACCGCGGCCCACAGTCCTTTGGGTCACCGCACGACAGCCCACAGTTCTTCGGGTCACTGCCACATTACACCGTCGTGTAATCACTCAGCCATAGGCCATGACCCCGTCTATCTGAGTCTTCTCGATCCAGCGAATAAGGGGTTTCCTTGAACCCGCTGGGTACGAGGCCAAGGAAACACTAATCACCCCTACACAAGCCTAGTATGGGCGGGTTACGCACATACTGTCGACAACACTCACACAACACAAACTCAATCTAGAACATAACTTAAAGATAAAGTTCTACACACTCGACTCTACAACACAAACCAATAGTACCAGTAGTCCGGCCTATATGGCCTAAGACCCTTAGTACTAAGTACTAACCTACAATATCAATACTAAACCATTCAATCAAACCGTTACCCAGATAGTCCAGCCTCCCGCTGAGAAACTATCTTTAAAGATGACGGGAACCTGCACTCAACCATATCAACACGCAAGAATGGAAAACATGATGCATCCTAGTCCTAGTCAGGTTATTATCTTAGTCTTAATTCCTTTTCATCTCAGCTAGCCCGTGCTAAACTGAGTCCGGTTCCATAAATAACCCTAAGGACTCTATCATGCAACAGCGTGAGCATTCTACTCTATATGCGATTTGATCTTCCCTAAGTTCCAAGTGGAACTAACAAAACTACCCTAAATTCAAAGTGGAATTCAAACAAGACCAACTCACAGTGTTCTAGGCAAGAAGCAGCTGGTTGATCAGAGAGGACTTGGCCAAAACCCAAGGGACGCCTTGACTGGACTGGACTGGACTGACCTCGACTTGGACATACCCTCGGCTTGATCATGAAGATACTAACAGGTCTGGACGGACTGATCTGGACTCGGACATAACCTCCTCTAGCTTCTGGACAGTTCTTCGGCCTTCCCGGCAGAATATCGAGAAGAACTTCGACTGATCTGAACCCGTGGATCTGAACTAACTCCGGACAGCACCTCCACTTGACCATCACAGAATATTACTGGCATGGATGGATTGATATGGACAGAGCTTCCGCGTCACAATTGTAGATAATCATCGATTGGACGGAACTGGCCTTCTCGGTGGAGTATCGGTCTTCAGAATCGACCATACTCTACATCAACCACTTTCGTTCTTTCTATCTCTCTAGGAACGTTGACTTGATTCCCATCTGAGCTGATCTTCATTTGATTGACCTTCAGTTGGACAGAAACTTCCCATGGCGATGACTCAAAATCAGTAGAGAACTGATCTCGAAAACTCTCTAAAACTCTCAAAATAGCTCCGAATCACTTGCTTTCTTTTTCTACTTTTCTCTCACGTTTTTAACTGGCTTTGGACAGGTATGGATGTTCTCAAATGAGCTGGGGTCGTGGGTTATTTATAGAAGACAGCAGCCAATCAGATTCAGGTTGGTGACCGCCCATGTGTCGCTTCGCATGGCTCCGGACGCATGCACGGCGGCACCTCGTGCTCCACATGGCTGGCTGCATGTCCAGGACACATGCAGGACGCCACCACTCCTCTCAGATGTCAGGTTGCATGACTGGAACTCATGCAAGGCGCCACAGCATCACACACATGTCGATCATCATGCTTCGGTTGCATGCGTCGCGACATCTCGTGCTTGGCCGCTCCACCTCGTGCTTCTATGTGTCAGGGTGCATGGTCTGCTTCCATGCACGGTGACACCTCGAGATTCTGTCGACACTCAGCTTGCTGGACAGTTGATACCACGTTCTGAACCCATGCAAAGAGCCACCTCGAGCTACTCGGTCGATTTGCGCGATTTTGGCCCTTCTGGTGAATTTTCATCCCGTGATCAATCCCGAATATTTTTCCGCTCCTGTTCTGTTGAGCTGAATATTTTTAATAAACTCCAATCTGAACTCTGACCTTGGCAGTAAATATTTCCCGATCC